>NC_079419.1:4268145-4270645 GCF_026213295.1 Gadus chalcogrammus
GAATCATGCAGCAACCAGGATATTGAATGACGAAAGCAGTGCAAGGATCAGCCAACCTACCTCTGCCATGCTTTAAATGCATGGATAAGTGTCAGAAAGTATTTCATTCACAATTATTGTGTTAGGGCTTTTTTTCGGGTTAAGTTGTTATATGCTCACTCTGTGGGTTTTTACGTGCGATGATGGGAAGATGTCGAGCGTTTGGACAGCATTACCGGTGGTTTGTACCGAGATGATTGAATTTTCTATTTTTAAGGTGCGACAAGTAGATTTCTGGCCTTCGGTCTGGGTCATGGTTTTCATCATGACTTTCTGGGAGATGAAACGAGAAGTGAATTGTTTTACACACTGCTTACATTTTCCTTTACATTTTTGTGGTCGAATAGTTCTGGCCTATAATTATGCCAGGCCGGCTGGAAGTGTTTTGCAGCCGTTATGTTCATCACATCCAGGGTATTGAATTTAAATTTATTTATGGGAGAAATTGTCAACTTTTCCAGAAAATGCCAATCCAATTTGTTATAATAGATGAGATGTGCTTGGGCGTTTAAAAAATAAGAAAATGCACACATTAAAAGTGTAATATTATATACACAAATAAATATATACTGTATACATACATTTTTTTAAAAAAACATTTTGTATATATATGTATATATAATAATACATATTTAAATATACAATTTAAATTCACAATTCTACAATAGGGAGTATATATATAAAAATATATATATTTATAGGTAGGCCTACAGTATATTTATAGGGAGTATATACGTATATATATACATATATAATATTTTTTTAATATATTTGTAATTATACGATCCCTCGCCGGCTCAGTGTAAAGCAGGAGACAGTGAATGTGAGCAGTTAGCTCGCTGGAGCTAATACCTTGTGTAATAGGCTCCAGCGGGCTAACTGCTCACATTCAGATGAGCTTCGAATCTCACCGCTGAGAGCTATTACAAAGTTACAGCAACGGGCAACTATCCTTCAGCCTGCCGTTTAAAAATCGTTAAACACATAGCCCAAGCCCTCCCTGTCTCTGATCAACACATGGACCGGCAAAGGTTGGGGCCCCAGTTAGCTTCAGCGGAAAGTCAGCAAAACACAAATCAACCTCACTGGTTCCCTTCCAAATAACTGCCGGTCTGTAGAAAGCATTAGCAACTCGGCAGGAGAAAGCCTACTTGTAGTAGTGAATAAAATGAATCCATGCCCAACTTGCACTTTCTTAATCCACGTGCACCCACCCACACCCACGCACACACACACACACACACTCACACACACACACACACACACACACACACACACACACACACACACACACACACACACACACACGCACGCACGCACGCACGCACGCACGCACGCACGCACGCAGGCACGCACACACACACACACACACACACACACACACACACACACACACACACACACACACACACACACACACACACACACACACACACACACACACACACACACACACAATATGGTATCCTTCCGACTTGTCAGTGGGAGATGGGATTTCTATGGAGCTCATATTACTAGGGCTCTGCTCACCACAGCTTGCATGTGAGTGAATACATTTGAATTGCAAAGAGCCATTGTATGAAGTTTTCATTGAAAACCTAGAAAGCATTGAAATATTTCCCAGAGAATCGCATTATTAAAAATAAATCTATGTACAATTATCTTTGTATTATATTTTATGTTTTAAAGGTATTATATATAGCTTATTTTAGATTTTTATTATAACAAATTAATTACAAAATTATTTTCATTTGAAAATGTTTTAGCCGCCACCTAATTAAAATATGGAATTTTTTTTACATACTGTAACCTTTTCAAATCATCTTTATTGTGGAATTTTGCCATGTTTTTGCAATATTTTAAGGTGCTAAAGTCAAGAGTACAGAGAAGAGTAGAGAACGTTTTTAACGTCCCAGATTGTAAATTAGCTTTACAGCTGTACTCCATTCAGGCCCCATGATACATCCACCATGACTTGCGAACCACACTCAAAGAACATACACCACCAGTAAAAAGGTTTTCACAGAAAGAGTTAATCAGCTTCAGTGCCAATAAAGACACGATAACCACAAGCGTGTAAAAGCCGCATTCTGTTTAAAAGCTGTTTGTGATTCTGTATTCGGTTGCCTTAAGAACCGGGTCATTTGGGTTCAGCACGCAAAAGAAAAATCTCTAAAATCAACAAGCTGAAGCGCACAGAGGACGTGGTACACGAGGGCTAAGCAGCGGGAGATCAACACTAGAGCAGGTTAGCTAGGGTTCCCGGCTGGAAGGAGATCCTGCCTCTTTCTCCTGGTATTACAGAAGTATTAGTGGTGCCGCGGGCCAAGCCTCCCTCGATGGAGATGACCTAAGACGGGTAATTTGAGGAACATTCAGCGGCTGGCATTAATACGGCCGGCTCCTTTCTGGTAATCCGTCGCGCTGAAGATTCCCCGCGCACCGGAGGAAACGGAGCTCT
>NC_079419.1:4283145-4343145 GCF_026213295.1 Gadus chalcogrammus
ATGGCCTGTGCTGGGCTCATATGGATGCAGATTGCACTGAAACAAGATCTGGACTCTCTGAAAGAAAAACTGCATATTAGTAAGAGACTCTTACTTTATAACTTGCATCAAATTACACTTTTCGATGCTGATGTTTATGGCCCTGGATATGCAGTTATACATGGTTGAACATAGGTTTCATACTGCTGTTTTTAAATATATTATATGATGTGATTCCAGTGGAATCCAGCCAGAAAACGTCTTCACATGACATACCAAAATTGAGCGAGGATCTGAAAACAAAGCAAAGGAGGCTTGAAGAGATAGAAAGCGGAGACAGGGGTTTGGCCAAACTGTGGTCAAACCTGACAGAGATGAACAGAAAGGTAAACTTCAGCATGTGGTGGATGTTTCTAATGAAGGCCTCAAGTTGAAAGATGATGTGGGGGGGGGGGGGGGAGTACCTTTGTGGTCCAGCAAGTGTGTGATCTTTCTAACTGACTGTGTTATTGTTTGTTTATTCCCCCTGATGTATTATTTATCTCCAGATCAGTTTACTGGACACTGCAGTCAACCACTTGAAGGCCAACATTAAATCGGCCTCAGATCTAATCAACCTTCCAACTACAGTGGAGGAGCTCCAGAAGGTAGGCATCAATAGGATCACAGCAACATTCAATGGTGGAAGGGGTAATTATTCAAATGTATGCGCACCGGCATAGCAGAACTGAAAAAGAACTAAGGAATCAATGCGCTATCATTTATAACACAAGAGTACACTGAAACACATTGGTTTAAAACACAAGACATAAAACAGGAACAACTTCCTGAAACACTTCAACAAACACCGAATCCGTCCCCATTGTCTGATATTCACTTAGTGAGACAACCTCGCACTGCTTCATCGATTCTGAAACTCATTCCACGCTGAAGTGCCTGAGAGTGTGTGTGTATTCAATATTTATTTTGTACTGGTGCTATTCACGGACCGATTAAGACATAATTAGGAATGCAGTGTGACACAGCTGACGTCAGTGGACAGTTCAGAATCCTGACGGCATGATTTTTTGTTTTCATGTGTGGTCTCCAGAGTGTCGCTACCATTGGCAGCACACTGACGAGCGTGCAGCACGATGTGAAGACGATGCAAACCGCTCTGGAGGGTCAGAAGAAGGAGGCTGATGAGACGAAGAAGGCAATGGTAAACATGCATCCTTTTTTTTCAACGATGCAAATTTGTTCATTTGCGCGTTCGCTTTTGGTGTGAACGCACCTTGAGAGAACTAAACTGATATACTAAGGGATTGACTCATGGCCCATACTGAGAACAGGGTTTCTATGCAACTATTTGTAACCTTCTTCACTAACATCAGATAACCAAGTCAATGGTACGGCAATGTATCACTCCCCTGGTATATGACCCTAATATACATTTATATCCTTGGTGTTAATTTGTGGAGCTTCGTTGCACCATCCGTCATATTTTTTTGTTTGTACACTGACGATCATTTTCATGTCTTGACATGCCTAACGAAGGGGACAACACAATCTTGTATCCCTGACTCTGCATTACTATAGGACGGTATTTCTGTGTGTACTTTGGTTCTTTGCTTATCAAGAAATTAGGGCAATCAACTCTTGACGAACTGGTAGGAAAACGTGCATTGGATTGGATGCATTGCACCTTGGCTCCAAAACGGAGAGATAAACCACTGATTGATTCTACCAGTTTAGTCACTCTTAGTTTTTGAGTTTTTACCGTTCTCATCTAGCTCGCATTGAAATACTCAGTGGGTTCAAAGAGTTCTGTCTTGTTTTTTATCCCCAGATTTACTTTCATCCATATTGCATGAAACGAGTGCCAATCTCTATTTTAAGAACCTGGGTTTTTTGTTTGCCAAGAAAAACTAGGTCACATGTCTCCAACATTTCAAGATGTTTTGGTTGTGAAATAAGAGCAGGAACCTCTGCGAGTACTTCTGAGGAAGATCAAGCCTCTTCCACTCGGCTGAAACCATGAAAACAAACTACCAGAAATACCCGGAATTATTTAAGTCTCTGTGACTTTTTATTTATTTTTGGTCCGCTATCAAATTGTATTTATTTAACCTTTATTTATTCCGGGAAGGCCATTGAGAGCAGTCTCTCCTTTTCATTGATGCCCTGATTGCAACATACAAGTAAAATACAAATGTACAATGGATATAAACCGTTTCGGAACCCCCCAGTAACTGCATTTTCATATCTGGTATTTAAAACCATAAATATTCAACCCTTAGCTTTAAATATATCCAACTGAACCCCCGCAAAATGTTTCCCAGCCGAGGCAAACCTTGATTAAGTCATTCTGTGCTTCTCTTCTAATCTTTGATCACATGGTTGTGTTTGCACAGGACATCACAGAGCTGAGGAAAACAGTGGAGGAGACCAACAGGACCCAGGCGCTCCAGCGGACCCTGACCCAGGAGCAGATCCACGGCCTGGTGTCCACCACCACCGACCTGTCCCAGAGGGTGTCCTCTCTGGAGCGGGGGGGACTGGCTCCGGCGCCAGGCGTGAGTCAAGTCCACAGATGTACCTTTTTTTGAACTAGAGTTGGAAAGGGTTGGACTGCCTTGGGATGCTTTGACTTGCATTTGTGTCTTAAGGCTCGGACCCACTGTCTTCTCACTCGTTTCTCATTGTGGTGTTGTTGTTGTTGTTGTTGTTGTTATTATTAATAATTATGTCTTTTTTTTGACAAAGGACCCCGAGATAGTGGCAGAGGTGACACACAGCAAAGAAGATCCTGATGCTTCCCATGCAGAGAATGTACATGGTGTGTATATATTCATATCCATATCCATAAGAATCAGAGGAGATATATATATATATAGATGTTTTTATTAATATTTTTTTGTTATTACTTTTTACCTGTTATACCTTTACTTTGAAGTGTACATTTACTTCATCCCTCTCCATCAGAGCCGAGCCAAGCCCCATTAGCGTCAGGGGAGCAGACGACCAGTCTTCCTCAGTTCCTGTCCCGTAAGCGCTCCCGGAGAAGCTCAAAGACCGAATGCCCCAAGATCATCGATCTTCCTTCTGTCCACTCATTTCAAGGTCACACTCTTCCCCTCTCTTTTGCTAGCGTACTCTTTAGTGTGTTGTCTGTATTGAACCAAAGGCCATTCTGTTCTTGAAACGTTTTAGTTCATAAAGCTTGTGTGCAAATATGGCCACACCCCTCTTACCCAAACCCTTAACACAAAATAGTACTTGGCATTTGTGTAGCATCTTATCCTAGCTATCTTTGTTGTATACGGGGAATGGGTTAACCTAGGGATTGTTAGTGCTTGGTGCTAAGTTGCTTTGGATAAAAGCATCTCCTAAATGTCAATGTAAATATATACGTCCACATTTTGAAATAGCATAACAATAATAAATAATTCCCCAACAGATCTGCAGACGGTCTTCAGAAGCCTGGACCAGCGACGCCGCTCGGCTGGATTCTCGTACCGAGAGCTGAGGAACCTCTTTGGAGCCACCTTCCCAAACAGCCGGACCACCAAATGCTTTGACACCGACGGGGACCGCAGGTACTCCCTGGCCGAGCTGAGGTCGGCCACAGGTTTGTGAGCCAAGTCGTGGTGGAGATGCGGTGAACAGTATGGGAACCGGACGGGGGGATAGGGTGGAGGGTGGTTGGATGAAGGGTCGGTATGCAGTAGGGTCCCATCCCCACGTCTGAGAAAGCTGCTCTTTGATGGACTATGAACAACCTTTTTCTCTTTACTGATTGTGAAACAGTGACTCTCGCATGTCCATCCCCTACTCACCTTAATTCACATTAAACCCCCTGACCCCCACACCGACGGGAGCTAATGTTTCCCGGGAATCTGCAAAAATGTACACGTTTCAATGTTATTTTATTTTTTCAATGTTATTTTATTTTTTCCCCCATATTTCTTTGCGCTTATCTAGAATACTATAGTATTGTTTTACTCATTCATTTTCGGGGGGGGGGGGGGGGGGGTCACTTCTCATTCCTACATTGTCTTGTAACATTTAAATGGTGCTCGACGGTGTCTGTTAAGGCGTTAGGACTGAGCTGGTCAGTGAAACGCGACCCCACCCCTCACTGTCTATTCACTTGACCCGTCGAAAGCACCAGTGTGCAACCTTCTTTCACCATCATAACAAACTAAATATAGAAATGTCAATCATTCCTCATGTTATTTTCTTTCAGCTCACCTACCTAACCCACTGAACCAGTTAGTCATACCCATTGGTTTCTATTTTCCAGTTTCTTCCATCAGAATGTATTATTTGTATCCTTATCTTTGCATCTTGCCGATAGCCTCAGCGGTTCTTTTCTAGTTTAGGTGGTTTTTAGGTTTGGAATGGCTACTCGCTTTGGTATTACTTTTGAGGGGGTAACTCAACAAGTCATATGTAGCAATAACAAAAAAGTGTACAGATAGGCGTATGTTGTGCTTGCTTTTAAAAGGACAAAGATCTTGTTTTATATAGCCGAAATGACCAACACTGACAGTTTTTCATCCTCAAAAAAGAATCTCAATACTTGTGAGCAGATATTACCGTAATCTTTTGTTCATTCGATTTGGGAATGTTGGCAATAACAAAAATATGATTTACCCCTGCCTTGTCTGCAAATTTTGCATTAGTGTATTTAAGATAAAGCCTACTCATTACTGGTGAAAAGGTAGTATTAGAAGCACTGATCTCTACTAGAGATTCATCAGTCCATCTCTGTGGGCCTTGTGTAATCGCTGGAACGCGTTGTCATATTGCTGCAGCATTGTAAACAATTATTTATTGCACAGCGTGGAATTGTAAAAATTGTATAATTTGTTTTTACGCGAGATTAACCGATTTCGGGGTCCAAATCAGAAGATTGTAAATTAAAAAAAGTATTCTGTGACCTGATAAAATAAGTATCACTTTAACATAGTTTGGCTTTGTTTTCGCAGGACAATGATTTGAATGCTATATTTTACCATGTCTGATTTTAATTCTTCTGCTTAACTGCTATTGGAGATAGTTTCAATGTGGGATTTTTGTGAATATAATAAATAAACAATTAAAAATGTCTGGTTGTGAAAATGTGAATGGGTGTAACGACTTCAATGTAAAGGTAACACAAATCCTTTTAATTTTACTGCTGGCAAAGGTATTTACAAAAAGGAACACTTTGAACTTCTCTGGTAATAAACAACTCCACGTAGAATGGATACCTGACAACATGGTACAGTGATTTTCAATGTCCAAACTTATGGCTTCATGAACACATTGCAAAGTCAAATATGCCCTATGCCATGGCACCTTTCGCCCTCCAGTCACGAGCCAACAGGCGAAGTAATTCCTCCTCGTCCTCTTCTTCAATGTCCATATCATTCGCTTCCTTGTCATCGTTGCTCTCTTGGACAGACTTATTCTTCACAACATCCCGCCTGTCTCTCAACACCTCCACCCTCCTGTAGCACTCGATCTGCTCGTCGATCTCCTCGATCTGACGCTCTATGCGACCCTCCTCATCGTCTTCAGCCACGATGGCGTCAGACTTGGTGTTCACCTGGCGGATCTCCTTCTGGAACTCGTCCCACTCCTTGTCCATCAGATCTTTGGGCGCTTCCACGTTCCTCACCTTCGCGTCTCTCACCGGATCGTCGAAGAAGCCCTCGGGCAGCGACTCGGCGCTGTTACCCTTCTTCTCGACGCTCTTCTCCTGCTCGTCCGCCTTCATGATGGAGCCAGAGTGGGACACAGTGGGGGTCGTGGGGAGAGAACTGTCAAAGAAGTCGTCTGGGAGTCCTGCGGGGGCTGTTGAATCGCCTTGGTTTGGGGTACCACTCGTCTTATCTTCTGCGCTGGTTCCTCCCTCCTCCATTTCCTCCTCCTCATCCTCATCGTAGACCCCAGCCAGGAGACTCAACCCGGCTGATCTCTGAGCCGGAGTGGGTAACTTCGGATGGGGCTTCTTGAAGACATCATCAGATATCCCTGAAGAAGAGGATTCGCCTCTCGTGGATTTCGCCTTCCTCCCGCTGTCATCGGGCTCCTGGGTCTTCCTCTTCAGGAGCGGATTTTGTTGTGGTTGTGTGTGTGCGGAAGCCTTCAACTCGGACACCTTTTCTTTGTGTTGCTTTCCAAGAACGTGAGTTTGCCACAACAGTTCGGACTTGACGGGCGCGTTGCACAGAACGCAGCTGAGGTGGCCCAGGCTGTTGTATTTGGCGTACGGAGACTCCACTCTCTTCTTATCCGTTGACTGACGTTGTTTCTCTCGCATTAAACGTCGAAGCTCGTCTTGGTTTATAACCTTTTTCGCCTTTTTGGGAGCCATCCTTTCGAAAAAAAAAGTTAGCTTTCAAGATAGCAACGCAGCGGTTGCTGCGAGGAAGACAAATCGTCGCGGGTTTGTGACGTAGACAAAGCATCACAGAGCGGTACAGAGCTGAATCGGAATTACTTTTATTACATCTTATTGTAGTACACAAAAGTAAAATTCTTAAGCTTTGTTCCTCAACAGTGACATAGCAGCAACAATACAAGATTAAATAAATAAAGATAAGTACAAATACGAGCTGAGTGATAAGCAGAGATGCGCATGGATAGAAGGAGTGGTTCGCTTGATGCTAAAACTTCACTTCTCCTTGATACAATTCACATAAACAATTAAATCCTACATTTCAGGATGCCAACAGCCCAAATATGTGCATAGCGTAAGACATCCGAACCTGTGTTTAGAAATCTAATGATGATCATGACTGCGACTCTCCATTTAACATGTATTTGTGTTTGCAGTAGTAAATGCAGTATACACACTGACGGACTTTGTTTCTGCACATTTTTGCTTCAAACATTAATTGTGAAGAGCTTTTTATTATCTTTATTTGTACTTATCTTTATATAATTTATCTTGTATTGTTACTGCTATGTGGCTATTGAGGAACCAATCCTATTTATTTATACTCTTGTGTACTTAATATAAAATACTTTTAAAACTGTTATTACAATAAGATGTAATGTAGATGTGTGTGTCTGTCTGATTCTGATTTCAACAACCAACGGACCAAAAGGTGCGCTGCGAGAATCGCGCGGAGGGTGCCCCAAGTCTCGCGGTATCTGCGTCGGTGTGTAGTGACCAGGCGCCACTATCATCCAGTTCATTGGAATTTGCTGCAAAGCGCAGGAATCGGTGACATTTTGGATCGTGGGTCCGCCAATAACATGTCAGTGAAAACGATGTAGCGGTTTCGGTTTCAAATTAAGTGACGTGTTTCTACAGTGGGCATGCTTTATTGTTGTTGAGGTAAGCCCATTGTTCCGTGGTCGACCGTAATATTGTTAAATAAGCTAATACAAGCTAGCGTTAGCCGCTGCCGCTACACTGCGAGCTCCACAGCAGGTGGATCCGATAGCGCCGGTGAAACTACGACTCTAATCGCCGTTTTGTTAGCTATTGTTACATGTCTGCATACATTAATTTGCAGTAGCTTTGCAAATTAATGCAATCACTCCTCCAGCCCGCCTCACGTATTAAGAAATCGCTTCGGCTGTAGCAGTCCAGTGATGACAGGGGAGAAGATCCGCACCTTGAGGAAAGACCACAACAAACCCAACAAGAATGACGACATCATGGACACCTACGACGAGTCCTCCCATGGTGACGGGACCACCGTCAACAACATGGACAGCAACCCCCTCAAGACCAACAAGGCTTTCCAGCAGCAGCAGTCAGTACCCTCCCAGCAACAGCTGTCCAACATCAACGCCAACAACCTGAACGCTCACACGTCCATCGGCCATGCTCTGGTGGACGACAACAAGAACCCCATCATCCTGGAGGGGCTGGAGCTTCCCGTGCACGAGTGCGTGTTCAAGGCGGATGTGAGGCGTCTCTCCTCCCTCATCAGAGTGCACAGCATCTCTCAGAAGGATGTGCACGGTGAGTCTAGTGTGTGTGTGGTGGATGAATATGCAAAGTGATGTAATGTTGGCACTTGGACTGAATTGTGTGTCTTTGTTTTGAATTGTGTGCTTTATTTTCGCTGTTTAGGAAATACACCTCTTCACCTGGCTGTGATGTTGGGTCACAAAGGTAAAGTTCGATGCAATTAGTTGTCGTTTGGGTGGTTCATGTATTCATGGGTGATCATGTTTGAATTTGTGTTGGATTCCATAAAATAAGCCATGTTATGTTCTTTATTTTCGAAATTATTGATGCGTCTTTTGTATATGCATATCTCTGACTGGGACCCAAATGGAACAATCGAATCCCAGCGCTTGGCCATCAGTACTCCCTATGGGAATAGTCTCAATGTGCTTCGGTTGCACTTGTCCGTTGTGACCTCTGGGTTAACATTCAGAAAAGGTGTCAGCATTTTGACGGATACAAGTCTGCTAATATTGATTACACTCATAGCGATAGTGTATTTTCGGATGGTGTGATTGTAAAGTAGTAAAGTAATCCATCCGAGTTTGCTATAAGGTTGAACATTTCCAGTTGCAAAAGTAATTTGCCCCAAAACGCCTTATCTGATTCGACTTGCTGTATGAACTACATCATTTTATTTAATCTATGAAAAGTGTCAAATGTTGTAACTGGAGCAGAATGAATGAGAGATGACGTAAATGTACATTTATAATTTCCATTTAGATTTCAATTAATACCATGCATGACAGATTTCAGATTTCCAATTTCCAAAGGACATAAGTTCAACAGAAAATGCAACAAAATGGAGTTTCTCTGTTTAACTGTTGTGTTTATTTCCCAGAATGTGCCCTTTTACTGCTGGCACACAACGCCCCGGTGAAGATAAAGAACGCCCAGGGCTGGAGCCCTCTGGCTGAGGCCATCAGCTTCGGTGACCGGCAATTGAGTAAGCCATTAAACGTTCTCTTCTTCAACCCATAGTCTGTTCCTACCGTGTGTTCAGACACCAAGAGCGCAGGCGCGGGTGCGAATACATAGAAACTCAATGCAAAGACGCAAATTATCAGTGGATTGCTTGAATGGCCTCAAACGACCTGGTTTACGCTACTCACATTTGCATCTTTCTGCTCCTGTGAACAATGCAAATTCGGCATTCGCAGGTTGCAATATTGGAAATTCTCGATGAATTTCACTTGATACTGAATCACTCGCGTGAGAAAGGATTATGCTTCCCACAAGCAACCCTACCCAAGTAACGCGAGTAGAATATTCGCTTCGCTTTTGGTTCATCCCCACCTTTTAAGCCTTTATTGAGTCGACCACTAGTGCATTTCAGTGACTTCTCATGTTAGATCCTCATGATTTATGTTGGATCTTGGACAAAGGCTATGAAACCCTTTTAGCAAACGAGTGCATGTTACTCACGGACAGGTTATTGATGACTGGTTTTCTCAGGGAATTGGGTTGTATTCCAAGGCTGTGTTTTTCCTTTCGTTGCATCGTTCCTAACCTTAAGGCCTATCCTGCCACACAGTGCTAGAGGGATTTGTTTTCATAGTCATATATTCATTGTGTGTGTGTGTGATAAAGCATGCTTATATGATGCGAGCGTCTGACAGACGGGCTGGAACTGCCCTGAGTTCACTGCCGTCTTCCCGACCTGCTTTTACGATGCTACTGGGTTTAAAACTGAGTGACGGCTGATGCAATGTGACAAACGACAGGTGATAAACCCTGCAAAACACTGGGCCACATCGTGATCCTCATGTGAGCGATGGAGATTGCGGATCGAGTGCTCACATGCTAGTCTAGTCTTGACATGAGGTGGACTAATTGCTACAGGGGACACGCGTCGTTTCTGGAAGGGCCCGTAGCGCCCGTGAGGTAAATAATACGTTAGTATGCACGTCCACGCGCTCTGCCGGATCGGGCAGTCAGACAGTCTCTGGACTGGGACTCAAGCGATGGGGAAGGTCACGACACTCTGAAGCGGTGGGGGTGGGGGGGGGGGGGGGGGAAGAAGAGAGAGAGAGAGGAGGCATTTGATGGCGTGGCAGGAAGGGCAAGAAGAGGTCAGACACAGCCAATAACTCCAAGCAAGGTTACACAAAGACAAGATGACAAAACACCCAGACGAAACCCTGTGTAGACACACAGATGGGCTGCTCTCAGACCTCCACGTCGGCGCCTCATCACCCCCCACCCCCGCCCGCCCACCCCCTGCCGGGAGCTCCTTCTCCGTCAGCGCTTCTTCATAACCCGGGCTATTAGGGCACTACGCCTCCCTGTGGTCAGAAGCCACAGGGTGTCGTTCGTTATGGGCAAACGGGCACGACGATGCTGCTGCTGCTGCTGCTGCTGCTGCTGCTCATCGTAGCCGCGCCGTAGCTTTGAACGCTTGACTCTCGGCGGGGCATTAATACTCCGCAGGGAGCAGAGGACGTGTGAATAGTGGATCGTTAGACTGTCGTGTTTGGATAGTGTGTGTGTGCGTGTGTGTGTGTGAAGTGAGATTTCCATTTAAATTGTATCCCTCTGCCCCCCCCCCTTCCCCCTCCCTCCTCTTCAGTCACGGCCATACTGCGGAAGTTAAAGCAGCAGTCCAGAGAGAGCGTAGAGGACAAGAGGCCCAAACTACTGAACGCTCTGCGGGAGGTAAGCCTCGTATTCTTCACCGTAAATTAATCGGGATCTTTGACCCTGCCCATTA
Organism: Gadus chalcogrammus; assembly: GCF_026213295.1. Taxonomy (NCBI): domain Eukaryota; kingdom Metazoa; phylum Chordata; class Actinopteri; order Gadiformes; family Gadidae; genus Gadus; species Gadus chalcogrammus. The sequence continues at coordinate 4,293,774 of NC_079419.1, forward strand.
ATAAATCTGTCGCTTCTTGTTTAAATTCCCCTCAGCCCTTTTTTAGACGTGTAAAAGAGTGGAGTGAACTGTAAGCTGTAGAAATGACACAGGATTTTTTGCAAGGATGACCTCGTAGGATTTGTTACTGGAAGTCAATTTCCAATCCAAATGAGTCGGTGTGGGTTTCATCCGTCGGGTTGTGATGTGTCTTGACGCTTTTCTTAATTGCTATTTCACAGCTCGGGGACTTCTACTTGGAGCTGCATTGGGACTTCCAGAGTTGGGGTAAATCCTTTGTTGCTGAACGGTGCAAGAAAAAACAAACTGCAACCTCGCAGAAGTGTTAATTCTAGTTGGAAATGTCCCCGAAATACCTGGAGGTGTATCGGCTAGGCTGATGCAGTGCTCCACTGTGTCACATGGCCTTTGGCGCTTTATCAAAAACCATGAGTGCAGCAAACATGAACTTCTCACTTCTCCTTGAACTTCTCCAAACGACACTAACCATGTTTGCGTTCCCGCCACAGTCCCACTGTTGTCCCGGATCCTCCCGTCTGACGCCTGTAAGATCTACAAGCAGGGGAACAATATCAGGTGAGGCTTTGAAGATGCGTCGCAGACAAAATGCCCCCCCCCCCCCCCCCCCCGTCACAACGCTGTTGCTCGCGGGGTCTCTGATAATGCGCTGCAACAAAAAAAAGAAATCGCCGCCTTATCGCTCCGTGTGTGTGTGTGTCTGCCTGTCTCTCCACGCTCCTGTCGATTCGTCAGGCTCGACACCACGCTCATAGACTTCTCGGACATGAAGTGCCAGCGCGGGGACCTCAGCTTCATCTTCAGCGGGGACGCCGAACCGGCGCAGTCCTTTGTAGTGCTGGATAACGAGGCCAAAGTATACCAAAGGATACACCACGAGGTGAGACGTGATCCGCCCACCCACTGGCGCCGCTCTCCAGAAGATGACCCCCTGTCGTCGTAGACTTTCATTGTAGTCCCGCCACCGAGTCGACCATACATTTTTATTTTTTTTTCAAGCTGCACATTACAACACAGTCCGTCGCTTTGAGCCGCTTGATCTATCCTTTCCTTTGAATTTGGCCGTCACCGTTAAAAAACATCTCTCCCCTTGAAAGTACAAAAGGCCTTTTAAAGTTCTCTTAAGGTTTGTGTGGGATGCGGCCACTGTGTTGAACAAGACCTTGGGTCGCTGAGCCCTTACGACTTATGAATTAGCATACGGGTGGCAGTACTCGACAGTAGCAGGCTGCACTAATTAAAAGAGCAGTATTAATGTCCCAGTCCTTGGCCCCCATCTCTCTGACCTACCCTCTGCCGTACCCCACTCCGGTGTTCTGCCTGGGAACCCTTCTACCTGTCAGGTTCTCCTCTCCCTCCTGCCCAGCTGTCTCCTGTTCTGTTCTGTCCTGCCCACGCTTGCCCTTCTACTTAACACAGTTAACTCTGGCACGTCCATTTGTGTGCGTTTAGTCTCCTTGGCTTTTTTATATTTTTCTACTCATTGAACAGTGTAGTTTGTAAGAGAGCAGAAGCCACTCGTACGATCTAATAAACGGGAGAACGTGGTAGATTGAACCCATAACCCTGGCCTAGTGCCTTGATCTAACCATCGGCCCACGCAGAACCTAATGCTCTGTAGACCGTGTTGGCGACACTGACCACGCTTGTCCCCCCCAGGAGTCTGAGATGGAGACGGAGGAGGAGGTGGACATCCTGATGAGCAGCGACGTCTACTCCGCCACGCTGTCCACCAAGTCCATCACCTTCTCCCGCAGTCAGATCGGCTGGCTCTTCAGAGAGGACAAGACCGTAAGCAGCTCACACTCACACGGCCTGTACTGTTAGGTGGTTGAAGGCGAATGCACTCAACTCAACAGTGCATGTGTCACACACTGCAACGGCAACTTCAGCATTTACATAACGCCCTTATATGCTATAACGGTCCTTTTACTGTTTTAACTGAACGGCTAATCTTATACTATTATAAGTTGGCTATTATCGTGTTATGTTAAAGGTTAAACGGATGGAATGGATCTAAAAAGACAAAAGAGCAAGCATATCACAGAGGGATGCATCTACCCACCTCCCAAATATCTGTGTCCAAGTGACAGTGTGTGGGCTGGTAGCTAGAAGGTTGCTGGTTCGAACCCCGGCTCCTCTTAGCTGAGTGTCAAAGTGTCCCTGAGCAAAGGGACTCACCCCGACTGCTCCCGACGAGCTGGCTGTCGCCTTGAATGGTTGACTCCGCCGTCAGGGTGGGAATGGGTGAATGTTAGCGTTTGAACAGTTTTCCGTCCTCTCTTCTCTACCACCTCCAGGAGAAGGTGGGGAACTTCCTGGCGGACTTCTACGCGGTGAACGGCCTGGTGCTGGAGTCCAGGAAGCGGCGAGAGCACCTGAGCGAGGAGGACATCCTGAGGAACAAGGCCATCATGGAGAGCCTGAGCAAGGGAGGCAACATCAGCGAGCAGAGCTTCGAGGTCAGTGCATGCACATAAATACACACATACACACACACACACACTCAGACACAGGCGTAACAAACGGACACAGGCGACACACACACACACACACGGACACACACGGACACACAGACACACAGGCATAACAGACAAAGGCGTAACAGACACAGACAGATGGAGATACACACACCGGCATAACAGACACACACACAGCTATAACAGACACAGGCACGCACACCCAGACACACAGGCACACCAGACACACAGGCACACCAGACACACACAGGAACACCAGACACACAGACAGACGCAGGGATAACACACGCATGCCCTTTTCTCATGAAGTCTTCATTAGTGTGTTAATAACATCTGTTTTATTTCTCCTGGGTCACCAGCCGATGAGGAGGCAGTCTCTCACCGCCCCGTCCTCCAACACCATCTCCTGGGAGGAGTACATCACGGCGGAGCACGGAAAGTACGTTTGAACCTGCTGAGGGTTTCACATCGACTGTTCGTCTGACGGGGATCAAAGCTCTTTTTATTTTTATATATAGACGTCTGGATAGATGGGCGGCACAACCGTATTTCACTGCATTATACGTAGCTATCCTCAAAGCACGACATGGGGTTCGGCCCACCCCTCATCGTGCTAGGTCGCTGGGTAGCACTATCAATGTTCTCCCCCACAAATGAGATTCCACCCAAGCAAACACCCCCCCTTCCTCCTCCTCCTCTGTGCCGTGCCCAGGCCCCCTCACCTGGGGAGGGAACTCGTGTGCAAGGAAAGCAAGAAGAACTTCAAAGCGACCGTAGCCATGAGCCAGGATTTCCCACTGGGCATCGAGTCGTAAGTACTTGGTCTCGCTGTCTGGATCTTCTCGTACGAGCGCCTCCCCGCATTTGAAATATGTGGGTAAAATAAGAAAGGCAGCCACCCTAGATGAATACCTCGTGTCAGGAAATTTAGCTCTGGGATACGGTACACGTGGCTTCAGGTAGATATTTTACTGTTTCTCTAACGCAAAGCAGGAGCCTCAATTACTCTCTGTGTAATGTCTAGTGGGAATGAATCAGACAGTATGGTTTGTGCCGCAGAATACCCAAAGCAGTCAGTAAAGAAGGAGACAGGATCACTATGATGGATGGATCCTAGATGAAACCTTATTGAATGTTCTTAGTTTCACTTTCATTTTAATATTTTTTTTTACTTTCACTTTCATCCAGGTTACTGAATGTCCTGGAGGTCGTGGCTCCGTTCAAGCACTTCAACAAACTCCGAGAGTTCGTCCAGATGAAACTCCCGCCGGGCTTCCCGGTCAAGCTGGGTATGTGGCGGTGTTTGGGCCGAAGAGTTCACCACAGCCGACCGGTCGCTATTCTCCTGACTGACCACACTCTCTCTCTCTCTCTCTCTCTCTCTCTCTCTCTCCCTCTCTCCCCCTGCAGACATTCCGGTATTCCCCACCATCACCGCCACCGTCACCTTCCAGGAGTTCCGCTACAGTGAATTCGAGGCGTCGATTTTCGCCATCCCCGCCGAATACAAGGAAGATCCCAGTCGCTTCCCCGATCTCTGATCGTGCTTGCGTTCTGTCCGCACCTCAAGGGCCCCTGGCGGGGAAGAAACGAGGGGGGGTCGAGATGCAAACTCCCCATGACGGGAGATGACCAGCGACTGACATTTTTGTTTTCGAAGCAGAAGAAGAATTGAGGGATGGTTCATCTTTTTGTGATTTGTTTTAAAGGGATCTTTCATTTTAGTTTCACATTATTATTGTCCGTTGTAGATTTAACATAAAGGTACACATAAGCGACGTGTTTTTAGACGTTTCACACACTAGTCTTGTATTTAACTTTTTTCTGTTCACCGTTCGAACAAGTTTTACCACTGCTCTGTGCTGCTATCTTCTCCAGTGACAGAAGACCCACTTTGAGGTCTCTGGCCTTGTTTCAGAAATGGAATTGGTCTGGTCCATTTCTGGCGCTCAGAGGACCCATTTGAAGCGTTCTCATTTTGTCTCGGTCTGCTCCTCTGAAAGTGCACTGTTTTCCTTTTGAAGGATTCACTCAAACACTACATCAAGTCCTACAGTTAAAGTATACTCCGATAAGCTTACATTTTTTGTGTTGTATATACTGTACAATTTACTCCGAGGATCTACACTGTGTAGCAATACATTTACAGAACTTCAGAATGTTTTTAAATCAGGGGTGGGGGTTAAAGTTTGGCATAAAACGACTTCTTACAGTTCAATACCCAGGCCTTTTCTTCCAGCGCAGGGTTCTCTCTCCTGTATCTTCAGGTTTGCTTCTGTTACCTCTTGGCTGTCTCGCTGTGTTTGTATGGGTTCAGTTGTGCGTGTGTGTGTGTGTGTGTGTGTGAGCTGTAACGTATTAACGGGGTTTGTGAGCGCGTTAAACCCAGATGCAATAACAGAGTACCTGTTGTAATAGCACTGCACTGATATCTGAAGCATGCCCTGGCTATGTTGTCCTGCTGGATAAATACGTTTTTAGAAGTATGTGCTATCTTACTAAAGAAACTTAAATATTGTAAAGCATTTCATGCCGTTAAAAATGTCAAGGCTGCTCCCCCAGAATTCATTTAATTGCATTAATTTAAGATACCACAATTGTCAAGACTGGAAATAGTTTCACCTTTTCAGATGTCTCATCTCAAATATATAAAAAGCTTTATAAACTTGACATCCCTTTAAATAAAGCACCAGCACATCAAGTTATTTCTAATGACTACATCAAGTTAATTGTTGCATGCTTTATAAAGAGTCTCCTTCTAACCTCTACAGAGGAATTGAAAGAAAGCAAAAACAGTGGGTTCCCTTGGAAGGCTTTTTATATAAAACCAATGATAAAACATGTTCAAACTTCAACAAGCAAAGCAGCAACATGGTGATTAGATGCTGGAGAAGGAGTAGCACTAAACAAAGGCTCTGCACAACTTAACATGGATGTCACAACAACTGAAAACCTCGTAATCACAAGCTCAAGAAAAAGAACGTAAATAGCGACTGCAGTTATAGATAATATCCGAAGAGGAGGAGAAAGAATAAGGGGGCTACTTCTGAAAACGTCATCAGTTTGAACCGTATATAGAAATGACAATCTCGTTTCTATCCAGTGGCGGAAGAGTAGTCTGTCGTGTGAGGGACGCCGATCACATCTCGAAGCAGAATTCAGGTTTTGACTTCAATTCACGAGTGGGAGGGAACAAAAACACAATGACATAACCTGTGTCAACAACAAACGTAAATGGGGGGGGGGGGGTGGTAAAACACAGTGTCGAGTCCCTAAAGGCTCAGTTATGATTCCACGTCGACGCAACGGAAGGACCACGCAGACGTGAACCTGTTTTGGGTTCTGTGTCGGGTTTTAGTGAGCGGACCAATCACAGCCCTCGCTGCTGCGTCGCCACGACGCAAGGTTACAATTTTTGGGAGGGCGCACGCCAGGCCCTGGACGCACGGAGGGTCCGCAAGGACGTGATGAATCTGTAAACCCCCTTGCGTTGCGTCGACGTGGAACTATAACTCAGCCTTAAGGCACTTCCAACTAAGCTCCCACTCAGTCGCTGACGTCCATGTCGTCGGCGCGGAGGCCGCCGTTGACCTTGGCATGCTTGCGCCCGTTGCTGCGGCCGTCCACCGAGTGAGGCGACATGCCGGAGTCATCCGATCCCTTCCTCTCCTTGTCGCTGTCGTAGCCTTGCTCCTCCTCGTCGTAGTTCCTCGTGATCTGCAACTTTGGGGCGGGATTGGGGGGGGGGGGATAATGCGTTAATACATGAAAGAAAACGGAGGAATGGCTAAACATTTGGATGATTTAATTTTTTACCTTTACATCGCCTTTCTCTCCGTCCGACTTCCTCTCTCGCTGTTCCCGCTCTCGGTCCTTGTCCTTCATCTTCTTCTTCTTACTGGCTGATCGCTCGCGCTCCTCGCGGAGGCGGTCTTTGTCGCTCCGGCGCTCCCTGTCTCGCTCCTTGTCCTTCTTCTTCTCCTTCTTGTGTCTGACGGGAGGGTGAAACAGGCGCGTTACGATGCTGAGCGAACCCCCAGACTACAGACGGACAGGGCTCGGATGAAGGGGTGCAGCGGCGAGTGATTGCTTTGGGGGACCCACCTCCTCAGAGACGGGGACCGGGAGACCCTTCTCTTAGGGGACCTCTTTGGCGACCGGCTGGTGCTGCGGCTTTTCCTGCGTCTCCTGGAATACGGAAATCAAAAAGGCCTTTCATTTGGTGCCCCATTGTCTCCGTTTTTTGTTGAGTTAGGGAGCTAGGCTTACCCTTTGTTATTCTTTAGCGTAATCAGAAAGATTGTTCTTGTTATAATGATCCTATATCATACTTTTTAAGGGTTAATAATTGGATTTGGGGGTACTAGTGTGAATAATAAAATATCACTGTTCATTTCGGGGTTAGGGTTAGGATTTTCTAGTTTAGCAGACATCAAACATGGATACATATGTCATATAACAGTCTAAAGCAAAGGGAAAAGTCGGAAAAGCATGATATCACCCGTTTAAGGTAAGTCGGTTAGGTTAACTATTTCGGCCCAGGCTCGACAGGATGATGTATAGCTTCTTTCGGGCTCGATATTCTTTAGTCGTTACAATAAACCTTTTGTGTTTACTCGTGAAACCCAGAGTCTGTAAGAGTTTATGTGACCCCGTCCATCCCCTAGATTTGAGGGTCATAACAGCAGACAATGAAACGAGCAGAGAGGCGATCTAGGACTCCATCGGGGCGACACCCAAAGCGGTTCTCACCGCGTGCTCACGCTGCGGGATCTCCTGCTCATGCTGTAGCTCTTTGGCGGCGTTTTCGATCTCCTCCGCGCTGACTCCTCCTTCTTTCGGTCTCTGCGAATGAGATTCAGTGTAAAGTCCGGCTCCAGTCTCATTGGCCCAGGACATCTGATGACGAGCGGGAGCGCGGTCGAAAGCGATGATCGAGTAGAGTCCTACCTGGATCTACTGCGTGACCTTCGACCTCGCTCTCGGGAGTGGGACCTCCGGGAACGCCGGGGGCTCTTGGAGCGCCGCCTGCTCCTGGAGTTGGAGCGTCGCCTCGATCGGCTCCGGGAACGCCTGCAAGACGAGCAACTTAAGAATGGTGCTGGCTCTGGCTGGTCAAACATTTACTTTTACATTTAAGGCATTTAGCAAACGCTTTTATCCAAAGCGACTGACAATAAGTTCATCTCTGTCAGTACAGTAAGGGTCCATAGATCCAAGTGCCAAGTATTAACAATTGTTAGGTTAACCCATTCCCCGAATACAACAAAGATTTACAATTAGGGCATTTAGCAGACGCTTTTATCCAAAGCGACTTACATCGTTTAATACACACATTGACACACCGACGGCAGAGTCAACCACGCAAAGCGACAGCCAGCTCGTCAGGAGCGGTTAGGGTTAAGTGTCTTGCTCAGGGACACATCAACACTTCTAACCCTAACCCAAGCTAGGAGGAGTTGGGGATTGAACTAGCAACCATTCGGTTACAAGACAACTGCTCTACCTCCTGAGCTAAGCTGACTCAACTACCAAAGGGCTAACCCTAACCCTAACCCAAAGATAGCTAGGATAAGAAGCTACACAATGCTAAGTTCTGTTTTTAAGTGAAAGGACGTACATAAAAGGGTTTGGCAGCGGGAGTAAGGGCCATGCAGAGTCTAGGGGAACTCTGAACAAACAGGCCCAGCGTCAACATCTAGATCAGTTATCGAGTAGCAGTCCAGTACCTCGCTTCCCACGTCTTCACAAACAAATCAAGTCAAGTACCCGGCGCGCATGAGAGTCTGCATTTAAGTGGATCTATAACAGACACTCACCTGTGCCGTGAACGCGATCTGGATCTCCTCCGCCTCGACTTGGAGCGGGATCGCGAGTGCTTCTTCTTGCTCTCCTTATCTGCAGCAGAACCATTATCAACACCGGGTTACGCATTCATTCATTTATTCACGCATACATGTTTTACCCTAGTGCTAAACAGCCTGAGGGGTGCAGAGACCACCGAACCGACTGGACGAGAGACTGCAGTCGAGACTACGTTCAGTTCCACTTACTTCCCGGCTCGATGGCTGCGGAGATGAGGGACTGGGCTTCCCTCACTCGCTTCATAGCCTCCTCAATCTCTTTGTTGGCTGCTTCGGCTTTCATGTTGGCATTCATATTCATGTTGACTGCCATGGGATTGAGTCTAGACAACCATAGATTGGGATCAGTGCAGAGAAGGTAAAAGTCATATGCAGACGATGCACGTTTTGGTAGAAAGATTGTAGTTCAAAGATGGTTAGAGACTTTGAGGTTTGATTAGCTCACGGGTGACACGAGTGAAAAATTCAGGCATTCATGTGTGTGTGATGTGATCATCACTAGAATAATTTCACCCAACCGCGCATTACTTACTTAGGATCAGTCATGAACTTTAGAAGCTGGTCGGCAGCCTATTGGGAGACGACAAGTAGAGTTAAGAAGTTTGTTAAGATATTCTAAGTTATTATCTCAGGTGCCCAGGAGGAGCCCTGTGCTTTCTCTGGAAACACTTCACCTGGGGATTCATGTTGGGACCAGGAAATCCAAAAGCAGCCATTGCATCCATGTTCGGACCGCCGAAAGGATTCCCTCCCATCTGGGACAAAACAAATGAAAAGAATGACAGTTAGACACGTCAGATCCTTGTTTACTCTTCTTTGTTTCCTTCCATACGTTGTTGGATCCCTTCTGTTGAACACACTTCATCAATATACTGAGCTGGCACATATATACGAAAAAAACTGAGAGCAACACCAAATTCTAACATATTTAAATGTGCAATTGCAAAAATAGCTCATCAAACTAGTGAAATCTATTTGTTCTCGCGTCAACTAAAGGGCTTTTGAATTAGAAAACAAAGTATTTACTTTAAGTCAATGAAACCAACCGCTACTTGTTTGTAATGAATGAAGCAATGGCCAAGCATGGAGGTGGCTTGGGGGGTCTTACATGCTGGTTGGGCATCGGGTTGGGTGTTGGAAGAAGACCCCCTCCGGGTAGGATTCCAGCTACTGCGTTTGCCGGCGCCAACAGCGACAAAGCTTTAGCCTCGTCCGGGATAGAGCCTAGACAGAAACCAAACGGGCGTCAGACTACGCAGGGGACGCCAACGACTGCATCCACTCTCAAATACTCAGCCACATCTCGAGGAGGAAAAACAATACAGGCTTCACAATCTTTTTAATTTCCGTATATATATATTTTTTTATCATTGCAGTAGCATAACTATTGCTGGGACACTATCACACTAATCCAATTGAACACTGCTGAGGGTATATCACCTGAACATGTTTTTTAAGTCATGAACCAAACGTTAGCAGGCACAGTGGCCTCTCCAGTTGGTTGTGCCCTCACTTTTCATACTGATGTCTACTGAAACAAGCGACTCACGGGGGCGGCATCGCTACTAAAAGCACACAGAGACAAAAAAAATCGAGATACACAAAAAAAAGAGAGTTTCAGGGGATTTGGCAACAACACTTTGACAGGCTGTTCATACTCACCCAAAACTTCGATATCAAAAGACACAGCAGTTAACACTAAAGGAAAGTGTGTTTTGGGTGATGCGTCTGCTGTCTACTAGGACTTGTAGTCCCCTTACCTGTCGCTGCGTCACCTAACTAAGCTTTGTGTAGTTGAAAAGAGTGGACAGATTGCACAAACGTTCCAGACACAATTGTACATGTTTTTTTTTTTGCAATTTCACAATCTGAATTGGTGTAAGGCGGATCACCATAGTCAAGCAAACCTGAAAACCCCCAAGAGTTGCAGTGCCCAGAGAACACAAACACCCTGATAACAGACACACAACAATGACAACATTTAAAACAAGAGAAGGGAGAGGGAGAGAGGGAGAGAGAGAGAGAGAGAGAGAATTTTGTTGCAGGAGACAAAACTGTTGGGTGGTATTTCAGCAGGTTCTGGTAAACACGACTGACTGAGCCAGGAAAAAGAACTGTAAAACACAACAACAAAAATACCTGGTTAAGAGAATTGCACTAACATCGTGTCAAGTCAGCTAAGCATCTATGACGAATCAGAACATTTGGAAAGTTTAGGGTATCATTTTCCGTGCTAAATATTCCCAATGTTATGCGCCATCACAAGCGTCTGACATTAAGCCGTGAGTGTCGTCTGCATGATGGTGCATACAATTCGTTTTCACATGGTTTACTATTTCAGTTGACTATATCAGTTATGTAATCAGTTGAATCATAATTCGTTAGCTTATCGGGATTACTGCAATTCGCCACCATTGCTATATTTGACGGTTTTGTGTGCGTGTCCTGAGCGAACACTCTCTTCAATGTTACTGGCTTTGGGAGTGCGTCAGTGTTTTTCTGTTTGATTGCGTGGACTGACCCATGGCTCACAGACTCTTTCTTCGACACCCACCCTAGTTCATAAAATCGAAAACACCTTGAAAAAATAAACACAAGAAAGAGAGGGGGAGAGGAGAGGGGGGGGGAGAAGAGAGAGAGAAAGAAGAGAGTGAGAGAAGAGAGAGAGAGAGAGAGGGATAAGTCAGAAAATGCATAGAAGACACAAAGAGGGAGGGGGGAGAGTGGGGGGGGTCTGGAATGCTCGCTGGCCTTTTGCAATTGTCTACAATCCCCTGTTGGCGGGCAGAGGATCACTTTCAGCCATCAACGAGGGGGTTGCTTTTGCCTTCTCCACTACAAAAGTAACACACACACACACGTGCGCGCACACACACACACAAACAAATAACAGAGAGAAGTTTATCACAGGGGAGTCCAAAAACGGGGGGGGGGGGGGGGGGGAGAGGGGAGGGGAGGGGGGGAGGGGAGGGGGGAGAAATAAAATGCATGGTTAAGCATGTAAACACACATCTGCTCTGGGTGCATTTGTCTTGTTATCTGCAGCATACGCGGCTCGGCAAACATCACATTCTAGACGGTAAAGAACACTTTGGTGTCCTGGATATTGTGACTGGTGATGTGTTATTTCAGTAGGACACATTATACCAAAATCCTGAGTTTAGAAATCTGCGTTCAACACCTCAGGCATGGGATCATGAAGATCTTATCTCGAGTGGGAATGTGTAGCAAAAACGGCTGACATTCCCGATACTACTTTGGTCAGCTCTCATTGTAATCCCCACCAGGTAAAGGGAAACAGGTGGCTTAAAACGATGACAGGTGGGATGGTTCAAACGCTTCAATGAAGTGCCCCCCCCCCCCCACCCTCCACCCCCCACCCCCAGGCTAGAGACAGCGGCCCTTTGAGCCAATCATGGCCACGCCCCACATGCACATGAAGAGGCCACCAACCTTCTGCAAAGGGGACCACGATCAGAGCGCGGTCCACGAACACCGTGTTGGTGAGGTGCTGAGACACGCCCACGGACTCGTGCTGCTGGAACTTCACGAAGCAGACGCGTGATGTCACCGGCATGGGAGAGTCACTGTGGAGAGAAATATAGATATATGTATACGTTGTTATGTATTCAGATGATACAAATATGATCATCTGGAAGAAAATACTTTGAATCCTTAAATTCCCAGATTATAAAATGGATCTTGACTTCACACACCAATTTAGGGATTTACTTTTAATTGATTATGTTTACCTGGATTAATTAATTGCATTAATTTTCAAAAATGTAGGTAAACATTTGGGGTGCCTATGGAGTGTATCTGCTTTCATCGTTCACATTGTGTCATATTATATTTGAGAAGGTTCTGTCATCATGGCATTGGCATGCATATATTACAAATGGACCCCCCCCCCCCCAGTCAAACAGTCAGGGGACGCCTACTACAAGGGAATTGTATTGTATTATTTCATTTTATTTATTTATTATTTACTTTATTGTATCTTATCTTATCCTTTGATTTCCATTGCTGCTGGACTGTTTTTTGAAGGGAATTTCCCTTCTTGAGGTTTAATAAAGTTCTTCTCCATCTAATGAAGCAGGCATAGTTAACAGGCACAACTACAGAAACATGTAGTCTCAGCCATGATAAAGAAAACAACTGAAGAGATGCACTCTAGACCTCGGCTATTCTCAGATGAACCCAACTGAAAAGGCCATTCGTGTAGTCGGAATTTAGTTACTTGGCAATTAAACAGTAATTTCCACTGAGAACTTGAATTGAATGACTCTTAATACGAACATTTGATGTTCTGATTAAGAATTTAAAGGAACGATCAAATACATTGAGTCTTGTTAGAGACGGTCAGGCCTTGAGGTCAGAGTCGGATTGAACGTGAGGATATCGTTGAAGCAACCGATAAGGCGAACAAGCAGATACGCAGAGAGGGAGATCCAAATGTACCCGATAGGTGCACGTCAATGAGGCCAAATATGCATTGCGTTTTTAATTAGGCGGTGGTAGAAAACACGCTCCATGTTATACCACTAACCCATCATCATCTAACACCGGCGATAACGGGTATGTTGTTGGGGTAGAGTTACGCAATCCTAGAGCGCAACAACAAAACAGCGCAGCCTGGTCCAATACAATGTCCGTTAACCACGAAATTACATTAAATACAATTAAAAAAATTAAATAAAATATCAAGCAATATTAAACTCACTCTGGTGGAAACAACTTGAGCTCTTCGATGATTCCGAGGAACCCGAAGAGCATTCGCATTTGCTCGGACGTTGTGCTCGGAGACACGTTCGTCACTTGCACCACCTTCGTGGAGTAATTCATGTTTTCTCAGTGCAAATATCTAAACAATCACGTGTAAAGCGACCCTTCCAACGATCCCCGGCGAATGACAACGGCGCGTAGCGCTGAGGAGGTCAAATCCACATGACAGCAGACGGAGAAACCTGCTGCAAAGATTTCGCCACCATATTGATAACCCCGGTGGCTACTGCGCATGCGTCGTGCAGTTGCACAGTGACGCGCGTCGCTGGATCACAACCTGCTGTCGGCCATACAAATCATATCCAGACGATGCATCGTATCGTATGTATGCTTGCAAACCCTGTGTGTGCATACATATATGGTTTATACGAGATGTACACTGAAGTAGAAGTAATTATTAACCCTTTAGCTCATGCATTTGACTGTTACACTGTCAAGGCTGACGTTGGTTTATTAATGTGTGTGCTGTGGTATCAGCATAATGATGAATCTTGTCAGGGCCTGGTTTTGGAGCCTTTGGTTGGATTGGTGCCATGAGAGACCCGTTTCAATATGCGTGTACAGGGGAGTCATAAATATACGGCCTGTTAAGCTCGTTGAGACTACCTGTGATTTAGGGCTATACAAATAAAGGTTTAATTTAATTGAATGAGAGAGCCACTCCTCTACCGGCAAGGATTCTTCTTGACTACCACAGCGATTCATCCTTCGAGGAAAACCCTGGAGAGCTCCAGGCCCCCCTCTCCCCTCAGGATGCTCCCCGTGAGAGCCCAAACGCCCGGGAACGAAATCCCTCCCTCCTTCCGCCCTCCAGCCAACCAGCAGCCCCACACGGGCCGCCTCTCTCCCTCCCAGAAGAGCTGAGCCCCTGGTCCGTGAAGGGTGGCGGTGAACCGGCTCCAGCCCTCACCGCGCTACGCCTACAGTTCCGGAAGAAGGAGCCTAAAGGAGGAGGGCCGGCCTTCGGGGAAGTAGGGGGACTCTAGCGACGGCCCCCCCGTGGAGAAGAGGCAGTGCTCTGGGTCTAGTGACTAAGATGAGGAGCGATTCTCCTCCACGTCTGGGTGTAAGCGCATCCAGAAAGAGGATCCGGGCGACTGTAGCTCAGCTGGTTTGCGGGTGACCAGAAGGTTGCCAGTTCGATCCCCTGCTCCTCCTAGCTAGTGTCGAGGTGTCCCTGCATGAGCAATACGCCTCATCTGATTGCGCCCGACGAGCTGAGTCCGTCCTAGGCATCTATTGTAAATAAACAGAGAACATTGGCTTTCTGCATTTGCAGTTTTTTCCTCACAATTGAGATTCAGTAGTTTTTGTATTTAAAATATGGCCACTACAATGATGTCTACCCGTATCAAAGTACATTGTTTAGTCCCTGGACTTTTTGCAACAGTAACCGTTTTTTTATTCATGCTATAACCAGCAGAGGTCGCCCGAGCATTCCCAAAAAATGTGTTTAATGAGCGCACGCATCAAGAATGGTATTTGTCTAGTAGTACATGTGAAACAACCTATATCATATCGAAATCATATCAAATACAAAATACTTTTTTCGTTTGAGCCATACAACTGCACAAATGTCAACAAAACTGAAAAAGAAAAAACGTTGGAAAATGTCCCTTCTTATGGTCTTATCTACAATTCTAGATTATTGTCCCTATATATACAGTCAGGCTATATCTGTTGTGTTGATGTTATGTGCAAATATAAAATGCTGGCTTTATAAGGATATCATTACATTAGAGACTAACAGTTAGGGCATTATGTAATATTAGAGAGAATGGTGCATTAACATAGATGGATAGATAGTCATATAGGGTTTACTTCATATACTCAAAGGGTTTAGCGCCCTTTGGGTGCCTTTCTGTGCTTTGCTTATATTTCGACACAATTTAAATACAACTGCATTTTCGAGATTAGGATCACAGATTTGAGGATTACATGAGTCTGGGTCGGACATTCTTTACATTAACTATAATCACTGCAGATATATATATAGATCAATCTGTGTACTTGAAAACTCCGAAAGATGAAATGTCTCACTTGGAAATTACCACCACAGCTATAATTGCTTAGTCCCAGTTCTAGAGATCCAGCCATGTGCTTTAGTTGTCCATTCACAACCTTGAGATACGGTGCCCTTTAATGCTCATCGTGTTATTATTGCGCAGAAGTCTTTCACACAATGCAGCTCTTGTCTTCGCTTCATGTTGTCATAAGCCTCCACCATAGTGGATTATTGCAATGAGACGAAAAAATGTGAGCTCCCTGGGTTTTCACAATGAAGAACAAAAACAGACAAATGAAATCCAGCGTGCAAAATGCCAATCTTAAACTAAATACAATACAGGTTTATTTCGTTTTCTAGTTTATAGAGAGCGTTTGATCTTCAAAATACTTAGTGTTATCTTAAACTGTTTATTTATATATTTATTACCACTCTGCCTAAAAGTAACTTCCATTGTTTTGCACTAATTCCATTTTGAAAGGATTACACTTTGAAACAGTTGTGTAAAAATGTTAAAGCTAAACTTCAGCCTACGGCATCGTCGTCATGACTTATACAATCACGTGTTTTATTGCCACACATTTGCAAGAAGGGGTTCTAACTTTGTGAAATGTTGTATAAGTCCGTTCTGAACAGGGTCGACCCATGGCTAGAGAGGGATATTGGCACAATGGAATTTATGTTCAGCATGCGATGTGATTGGCTGGCCGGATGGTTTACAGCACAATGGACCGTCCCTAAAAAAGGGATTCCAACACGTAAAGCTACCCTATAAAACAGGCCTATATAGGCCTACCATCATCAGAGGGGAAATCAGACCTCCATATCCGAACTGAAACAGAAACTATTTGATTGTGTTGTGTGATTACACAGGAAGAAGCCATGGTTAGCAGGTGAGTGTTGATTCCTCTTCCTAACCTTGTATTCCTTAACACTTAAGCCTTAAGTGCTGACGACACTTAAGGCTTGAGGGTAGCTGCTTGTGATGGAGTGTAACAACAGGGAAATTTAGCACCGATTTGTTTTTTAAACTTTCCAAATGATCTCATTCATCGTAGATGATGCCTGCCTGACCTGACATAAATGGTTATAATGATTATAGTGGGTTTGAAATTATAGTGTATAATGTTCAAATGATAGTTTTGAACATTGGTTGCAATGGGAAATTATCAGAAGGTTTAGCCTCTATTAAAATGAAGCCCACTTTATTGAGTGATCGTGGGGCTTTGGTTTCATTGGCTGGAAACTTGATTTGATCTTTGTGGATGTTTTTGATTAATCCTTTCCTTTGTCGGGCACTTGAAGCCTCTGTGGATTTGAAGCCGAACGGCTAATACTCGTGGGATGTTTGAAGGTTATATTGGTTACTCTGACCTTACAGTCATGTTGAGGAAACATGAACTGGGTGACCTGTTTAAAAACACAACCTTTTGGTCACAGAGAAAAACGTTCTCAAAGGATGGAAATGTCCTCACGCTTCAATGCTCTCATCGTCTTGACATTTCAGAATCGAACACCCAGCGGGCAGCTACAAAAAGATCTTTGAGACTTGTGAAGAGTTGTCTGAGCCTATTCCAGCGGTCATCACAGGTGTGTAGGCTTCTCCAAGCGGTCATGTGTCTATAAACCTTGTGTGTCTCTCACATTTAGACAAACCATTGAGAACCCTATTTTGAATGAATAGATGTTTCAAAATTCTGGGTGAAATATGAATTTGTATTAAGTAATTTGGCTCTCTGTTGCTGTTCCCTGTTTTGGTGGATGATGTTGATGTTTGCACTTTACAGGGAGAATTCCTTCCTTCCTAAGAGGGAGTCTTCTGCGCTTGGGACCTGGACTCTTTGAGGTTGGAGATGAGCCTTTCTATCACCTGTTTGACGGCCAGGCACTCATGCACAAATTTGACTTCAAGAATGGACAGGTCACCTACTTCAGAAAGTAAGACCAGATTTATAGATTTACACACTGAATGCTGTTGATTAAAATCAATGAAAACAAATGTGACAACATATTTCTGCTTACCTCCACATCTACTGCACATCTAGGTTTATCAAAACGGATGCTTATGTACGAGCCATCACAGAGAAGCGTGTGGTCATCACTGAGTTTGGTACCTTTGCCTATCCCGATCCCTGTAAAAACATCTTCTCCAGGTGGGCTTTCTAATAGACACAATCTTATTTGTTTTCATATGAGCCGAAAAGGAAATCCTCATTATTACAAGTAAAGAAGAACAATGAAACCAAGAATCTGGCATCATTGTCATCGTAATACCTTTATTTACATAGCTTTGATGAGTAGGTACGTAATGCACTGAGCGAGCAAGGCTCACAGACAGACTCTCTCTGTCTGTATATCATTATTAATTATGAATCACCTGGTCAGAGTTCAGAGTTCACACTATGCAGGGGACTCTGCATAGTTTCTCTTTCTTCCGACAAATGTACTTATTGTAAGTCGCTTTGGATAAAAGTACTGCTAAAGGCTCTAAATGTAAATTATTGTTTTTTGTTTTGCAGGTTTTTCTCTTACTTCAAGGGTGTTGAGGTGACAGATAACTGCCTGGTGAACGTTTACCCGATCGGCGAGGACTACTACGCTGTGACTGAAACCAACTTCATCACCAAAGTCGACACGGACACTCTGGAGACGACCAAGAAGGTGGAACACTCTCCATTGTTCTTTAAATAAATCTGAAACTCTTTCACATCAGGATTAGGGATTAAGGACTAGTGCAATTTGTAATAGCCAACAGTATATATAGCCAGAAAACCCAAAGCCATCTTATTTTTTAAACGTAGATTGCTTAGTAATATATATTGCAAAAATTGAAATCACACAAATGATACAGAGAGTATTTTTATTTCCATGCAGGTTGATTTGTGCAACTATGTCAACGTCAACGGCCTGACCGCCCACCCCCACATTGAGAGAGATGGCACCGTGTACAACATTGGAAACTGCATGGGGAAAGGAGCCACTCTGGCCTACAACATCGTCAGGATGCCCCCGACACAGAAAGGTGGATCTTGTTGCTGTTTCCACTCGTTTAAGCCGTTCATGCTCGATATAACTTTAAATGTATTGGGGAGGGGGGAGGATGAGGTCTTTGATTAGGTAAATAGGACATCAACCATAATAATAATATTAATCATTACTTATATATTATACGTATCATATCTCACATGTATCTAAATACAATTTTTTTTCTCTCTCTTAGATAAATCGGATCCCATTGCGAAGTCCAAAGTAGTGGTTCAGTTCCCCAGCGCTGAGCGCTTCAAGCCTTCCTATGTGCACAGGTGTGTAACACCTGCATCACACACACACCTCAACAGGTTCTGAACTGTGTGTGTGTAACATCTGCATCACACACACTGTCAACAGGAGGTTGTGAACTGTGTGTTTATTATTTAACCGATATCATGTGTTTTTGCTATCCCAGCTTCGGCATGTCCGAGAACTACTTTGTCTTCGTGGAGACCCCCGTGAAGATCAACCTGCTGAAGTTCCTGAGTGCCTGGAGCATCCGGGGGTCCAACTATATGGACTGCTTCGAGTCCAACGAGACCCTTGGGGTGCGACACCACCGTTCAAATCCACTGATCTACAGATTGTTCATGTATTTGTGTTTCCTGTGCAGCGAGGGGCCAATGTGTCACCCTCCTACACGTTGTTATTACGATCCTGTCGGAGACGTCATACCCTCATCCATCTGTGTTCACAGACCTGGTTCCACCTGGCCACTAAAGACCCCGGGGAGTACATCGACCACAAGTTCAGGGCGGCCGCCATCGGCCTCTTCCACCACATCAACACCTACGAGGACGACGGCTTTGTCGTGGTGGACGTGTGCGCGTGGAAAGGGTAATCATTGGAATAAATCACGACAATCATTCGTTTTTTTCCTATATGTTTTTGATTGGTAAAAAAAACAAAGACTTAAAGGGACACTGTGTAATATTTTAGGTCATTTATTACCTCAAATCAACGTATTCATTCATAAATATGTCCTCATTGGTGTAAAATTATCCCTGCCTCTATGACTCGATGAGGTAGTATTGGATGTCATGACACAGCTTCTTGGCACACTGCCCACCGTCGTTTTTGAACAAGCGAGCACTATTAGTTTGAATGCAATATACAATTGTACCACTAGATGGGAGTAATTTTTACACAGTGTCCCTTTAAGGTTTACAATCTGAAAACAATCGGATTATAAGTAGATATGTTTGACGCCCTCATTCGATTTTGTGCGTTTTGAACCACCTTGCGCTGCAGGTTTGAGTTTGTGTACAACTACCTCTGGCTGGCCAACCTGCGAGCCAACTGGGACGAGGTGAAGAAGGCGGCCATGATGGCGCCGCAGCCCGAAGTGCGCCGATACGTCATCCCCTTGGACATCCACAAGGTGGGTCCCCCAGAGCCCTCATCGACGCTAGAAGGGCCACGACATGACACTGAACACTAACCCTGTCCTCCTCGCGCTGTTGTTCACCACGCCAGGAGGAGCAGGGGAAGAACCTGGTCAGCCTGCCCTACACCACGGCCACCGCCGTCATGCACTCCGACGGGACCATCTGGTTGGAGCCCGAGGTGCTGTTCTCGGGGCCCCGCCAAGGTACACACACACACACACACACAGACACACACACACACACACACACACACACACACACACACACACACACACACACACACACACACACACACACACACACACACACACACACACACACACACACACACACAGATGCACGCACACACACAGGGCCCCACTGTCACCCTGTAATATGAATTTGAATATGTATTGTTTATTCCATGTGCTTTTGTTGTCACTAGCCTTCGAGTTCCCCCAGATCAACTACGAGAAGTACGCTGGAAAGAACTACACATATGCCTACGGCCTGGGTCTCAACCACTTCATCCCTGACAGGGTAAGTAAAGACGGACGTTCAACTTTACTCTGCACTTTGAAATAAAATGTATAACGTATACAGCGCGATCATTCTCAGTGTGGTGACATGGTATCAAACCACTACCTAAGGGCGGCATGTGGCGGTCGCCTTGCGTGGCGGACACCGCCGTCGGTGTGTGAATATGCGCAGGAATGGTTGTATGTTAGGCAATATTGTAAAGCGCCTTCAGTGGCCACTGGTTAGCAAAGCGCTGTATAAATGCAATCGAGTTACCATTTACAAACGTGTTAGTCGATGCTACGGTTTCGCTGTTGTTCTCACAGATCGTGAAGCTCAACGTGAAGACCAAGGAGACCTGGGTGTGGCAGGAGCCCGACTCCTACCCCTCAGAGCCCCTCTTCGTCCAGACCCCCGATGGCATCGATGAGGACGACGGTAGGTCACCGGAGAACAACAACAAGACTCTGGTTTAGAGTTCACACCCTAGACTCTGCATAGCCTCTCCCCCTTACCCCCCCCCAAACCCCTCTTATGCACTCATTGTATGTAGTACGTCCTGACACTTAATGTACGCACTTATTGTATGTCGTACGTCCAGGCACTTAATGTACGCAATTATTGTATGTTGTACGTCCAGGCACTTAATGTATGCACTTATTGTACACACTTATAGTATGTTGTACGTCCTGGCACTTAATGTATGCACTTATTGTATGTAGTACGTCCTGGCACTTAATGTACGCACTTATTGTATGTTGTACGTCCTGGCACTTAAAAATAGTAGTTGGCATGTGTAGCATCTTGTCCTAGCTAGCTTTGTTGGATATGGTGAATGGGTTAACCTATACTAGCGACTGCTAAATGCCCTAAATGTAAATGTAAAATGTAAGACTCTCCTGAAGGTTAGGTCTTCTTCACAAAGCGGACTCACCATGACTAAGACCCTGCGTGTTGCTTTGTGGTCGCCCACAGGGGTGCTCCTGACCATCGTGGTGGCCCCGGGCGCCCAGAGGCCCGGATACATGCTCGTCCTGAACGCCAGGGACCTGTCGGAGATCGCCAGGGCCGAGGTGGATTGCACCATGCCCGTCACGTTCCACGGGATGTACAAACCCTAACTTGCCGAAAAAAAAAAGAAATGACACCCATCACTGTTTTGAGGAGGGAGATTTGGTAAAGAAGTGATTGCGTGCCTCCTCTTTTATGAGTCAGGTCAGTTCTAATGTTATTGTTTGATTCAAATTTAATGGAGCATTTTGTGAAATTGCTTTGATTTCTTTAGGAGATAAATTCACACGGCATAACTGGTTTGTTGAGAAACGCTAAATTATATTGTAAAGGTCATGTTTGTGATGAAAATAAATGGATGTTTGCAGTTGGCTCACAAGTTTTGTCACCCACTGTTTTTGGATTGCATCAACAATGTATAATCTGTGGAAGCTAATACAAATCAAAACAAGTTATTACAATTTAGCAAAACATAGTAGAGAGCCTGCTGGCATCCATTCAAGGTTCCTTTAACATAGATTGTTTACCTGAGCTCCCTAAAAGAAAGCCAAAGCATGTTTCCCCTTCAAGAATACATAAAATAGTGTTTTCTGGCTGGGACTCAATTCAATGCATTATACAATTGTTTTCTACAGTTTCTCTGAGCTCAACCTAACCAAATACAAGACCATTATTTGATTAAAGGGCTATTGAAGCTGTTTAATTTGTTACCATATTTTTAGAACAGTACACCAGTGATACAATGAACATTCCATTGTGTTTGCAACACCAGCGAATTAATCCTTCAGAAGCTTTGCTTTCCCTAAGAGTTGCCCAATTGTAATCTCTGCCATCATGAGCCACAGCTTGCAGAAACCCCCTGGCTAGTAATGCACTGCCAAGCGGATTTACCGCGTCACAGGTTAATCACAAGAACACATGGGCATTGTGTAATTACTGATAATAACATGCAGATGTGTGGCATGGTGGTAGGGAAAGATCGTGAAAGGTTAAGACCCGATCTACAGTTCAAATCTGTTCTGTTCACAAGCTGGGTATAGAGATAAAAGGCATTGGTTTGAGATGAGCAGACCCTCACTGAAAGTGGTCACAGTGTGTGAGCACCGTGTGATTGGAATGGTCAGTGGGAGATCTGTAGCAGGTATCACACTGATTGTGCGAACTGTGCGTTTGTGGAGAATTTGAGCGGTTTTTTTTTCAATTGAGAAACAACGACAGTCTGTAATCCCTCTCTCAGAGTTAACCCGTCAAACTCAAAGAAGCATTTGTTAAACGTCCAAGATTTAGCGAGACAAAACGTGTGCTTTCAGATTTATTTTTGTTTACATAAGGGCATGTTAAACTTCAAAAAAAACTAAATGACGGATATTTTCAGAGAGTTCAAACCAAAGTCAAAATAATAAATGCTGAAATAGAAAAGCCCATGACTGAAAAGGTGTAATCTGAACTCTCTTTCTCGGAAATTCATTCGGGACAGAGGTTTGCATAGTCATGCTAAAACTATACGTAGCATATAGATTAAGAGTTAGGGTGGTTAGTCTCCTAAATACACAATGGAGTCTATACAACTTCAACACTTGGCCAAGACACAAGGTGGAAAGAAAAATAAAAGGATTGCAACCAAAGAAACTCAGAACACAGCATCACATAGGAAATTAAACCACACACACTGCAGTTTAAATCTGATCAACGGCTAACAGGGTACTGCTACAAAACCAATAATCAAACAAGTTGTAGCCAATGGACAATCAATAGGCTGCATGGCCTTTATTGGAACATGGCATGAGCTATCACGTGATCTAGCCTACTCTCGGTCACAGTGGAGCGAACCTCTGTCCCTCTGTACAGACACGAAAACACAACAAGGGGCCACACAAGCAGAACACACCAGACCGGCTCTTATTACAGAATTACACAATTCATGAAATAGGTCATCAGGATGACGACTGTCACCATTGATGTTTCTCAATTTAACCTGTCTGCAACGAAAAAAGAAAGAAAAAGGAAAAATGGAAAGCAATACAATGGATAGTGCAAGATATTGAAAGTATATATTAATCTATGAATTCCATTATAGTCATGTAAGTAAAGTGCAAGTCTCTGGATCCGATGAGTATTTGTGCAAGCGTTGTTCAGTTTAAGCTGATCCCCCGGCTCATGCGTTTGAGCCCTTTTTGCGGCGACGGACCAGCTTTGCTTTACTCTTTGGGTAACGTACATTACCTGTCACAATTCAAACGCTGAATGGGTCATCCTTCAAATCGTCACGTTGTTTTTGACACAACTTTGAATTCGCACTTCGTAAGAGTGGCAGTGGGGCCACGACATATAGAAGACACTCAGTGACTCGATGGAACTCAAAGAGATGCCATTGAGTTCAGTAGCCCAGGAGTCGTGTAGCCCAACTCTGCATTACATATACATTGTTGCTGAATGGCGGCTTGTGGTATCTGGGAAATATAACAGGGGTCATCACTCAACACTACCAGTGCACAATTAAGTATTTTACACCTATCTCAACAAAGTGCAAAGCTTTTTTTATATCGCTCTATTTTTTCGGTATTTTCTTTGTTGTTTTTTTACAGCGATGAACGAGTCTAGCAGACATAACCGACGTTATGCTTCCAGTTGAGACCGCAGACACACTGGAACAATGAAAGTTCTTGCTGGCGGAATTTGGTCAGTGAAGTCAGTAGCAGAAACATTGAATTGAACTGATGCTAACCACGTAAAACTGATGCTATTCGAGGTGGGACACCACCGAGACCAGCTCAGATGGAAATGAGGGAGAAAAAAAAAGAAACACACGCACACACACACACACACACACACTACTACAACCACGGTCATGCACTGTCGTCTGAAAATAAACAGTTGTGTCTTGATTATTCTAGCAGTGTGGACAAGGTGATTGGGTCACACTCCCGGGGAGGCACCACATGCCATCCGTTTCATTCCGTGTCCGTCGAACAACCGGCCGTTATCAAAACAGTCTGTTTTCAGAGCGGACCCCAGCCGCCCTATCGACTGCACGTCCCAACGTACGAAAGCGCAGCAGATTGGGTTTGTTTTGTGTTCTGTGTGTGTGAGAACGGGACGAGGGAGAGGCGTGGTCGATGTCAGCGTCAGGTGGGTCAGTGGGGGGGGGGGGGGGGAGTTGTCCGGTCAGTTGGTCTCGTAGGTGGAGAGGAGGGCGGCGTCCACGGGCTCCATGCACGATGGGCAGGTGAAGGAGCGCATGAGCCAGTCGTCGATACAGTCCATGTGGTAGATATGCATACAGGGCAGGAACCGGATGGGGTCGCCGTACACAAAGTCCATCATGCAGATCACACACCTGGGGGGGGGGGGGGGGGGGGAAGCAGCAACAGTGGGTTAAGTTGCTTTTCGGGCTCAAAACAAAGTCCAGCTTACACTTGATTAAGTTGAAATCGTTTTTTTTTGTGTTATTCAAAAGCTTACTCTCTGATCTTCTTCTCGGAGCCGTCTTGGCCTCCGTCGTACACGCCCTTGGGGAGGTGGTGGATGAGGCCGATGCGCTGTGCGATGCGGATCTGCTCCTCTTCCGTCAGCTGGGTGGCCAGGCGGGTCTGACTTGGGGTGGGATGGTACATCGGCATGTTGGCCTGCTCCTGGAACACAAAGCGAGGGTACACCGTTTCATATTTTCAGTTATGCGTTAGATGGTAATGCAATTCACTGCCATCACAGCAAACATCAAGTCGGAAAACACTTGAGCCCTGAAAAGATAACACCCCAAATATTAGTTAATTGGAATGAATAATCAATTAAAGTGTGCTGCTCTGCTCTATGTAGAACAGCCTATGGAGAAATGACAACACAACAGCTATACAACACTGAAGACCTAAAGAGGTTTAATGATTGTACATTACGATTTCATCATGAACAGAGTCAGAACGGGTTCCCACCTGGTAGGGCGGAGGCGGCTCCAGGTCGGGGTCTGGCCCTTCGCCATAGCTCGCCATGTCTGACAGGGAATCATGCAGCAACGATATATCGTCCGAGGTGGGAGACTTCAGACAGTTGCCCATGTCTCTCTCTTCGCGGTCCGGTCAGAGCAGTGTGCCAGCCAGGCGACAAGGAGCTGTCTGTCTGGCTTTTTGTTGTTGTTGCAGTCGAGCCTCCCTCACTTGGCCGCAAATGTTGTGCTTCGATCCGATTAAATGTGTTGAAATCTAAACATTAAAGCCTCCGAGGACGAACGATGTAATTTTTAAAATATGTTCTGAATGACATGCATGCGAGGGTTGTCTAATCGTGTGCCTCAGCTAACCGCTGGTGCACATTGTACAGGGATCAGCTGAAGGCATCAAAACAAAGAAGGTTAGCAGCCTGGCTACCTAGCCACTGCTAACTAGCCGCTGTTAACTAGCCAGGTTAGCGCCTTCCCCGCTGCACAGAGCTCATCTTCCGCGGAAAATCTAATTCTGGAGACAAAATTAACTGGGTCGGCACCCGTGGATCTAGAGAAGACGGATGTATTTATTAGATCGGGTCGACATCCCCTCCGCTCCGCGGATAAGCAGCACGTACTCGGTTTGTTTTTCTTTGCTAGCCTAGCCTCTGCCTCCCCGATGACGCGTTGGGCCACTGGAGATGACGTCAAGTTCCGCGGTGTCGAGCTTTGTTGTTTTTTTGCTTGAGCGATTTCATTGGTCGGTTTTCCATCACGTCACCCTAGGATGAGGAGCATGACTGCGACGTTTCTTACAAATATAAGAATATTTCACCATTTTAATAAGATAAGAGAGTTAAGATAAGATAAGATAGAGTTTAGATTGTATGTAATATGTGCCCATGATTAAAATAATTTATTACATCTTAATAAAATGGATAGGCAATAAAAGTGCAACTTGATGACACCTTTATTTGTATTTACAGGTATTGTACACATAAAAACCAACAATTAATTGCATTCCAGTAAATTATGGTACAAACCCTCATGTTTTTGGTTAAGTGAGTCTCACAGAATCGGCCTACTTCAGGCAAATTAAACAAATACAGATACCTTTGAACATTGCAGAAATGTATTAGGATTCAAAGCAAACCAGCTCAATAGGGGTTTGCCACTCGTTATGTTGTTAAATCTTACAGACAGCGTTTCTCCTGTACATAATTAGTAATTAGAATTAGTAATTTGTGAAGCAATGGTATGTCATGAAGTCTACAGTTTCTGTACAGTGGCCTGCAATGTTTTGTTTTTTTTATCAATATTCTAAAAGAAGAAACAATTGCTAAAGAGTTTTAAAGAGCTAAAACTATCATTTAGTTTGAGTATTTACTTATTATTTTTCATATACCACAGTATTTTTCAATTGAAAATATAAAAAGTTCCTAAAATTGTAAGGTGGAGAAAGGGAGGGCCTACAAAAAAGCCAGCTAAAAAGTTGGACATTATAGATCTATGCAAATTATTTAGTACAAATTATGTATAAATTATGCATTACGTATAACTCATAATGTATTTAATCTGGTTACTAACATCTCTTCCCTCAAACCACCCTCTCTTTCACATTTAATATTATCAACATCAGCAATATATTATCACAACTCTATTGCATTCATGTGGCTATTAGTCGCCACATTAACCAGCAAATGTCTAAACTGTCCAATCATCCAGCTCCGTCATCCGGTCAAAGAAACTCTGGCAAAAATGGATGGAAAATGGTTCGGTGATCAGCATGTATATACGAAAAAAAAGGTATATTTAAAGGAAAGTCCGGTCCCCCTTTGTCCCATAGTATATGTCCACACGTCCAACGCACGGTAAAAAGCAACAGTGAGGCATGGTTAGCAACGCCTCTGGAAATGACGATACCTATTGACATGAATGACATTTATTCATTCCACCCAAAATTCATAATTCCTCCCATTCACTGAAGTTATATACCATGTACACAAGGGAATATCTGAGGTGCATATTACTTATATCCAATTCCAATCCCAGTCACTTAAATACCTTTTTCTTTATAATGTTCTGTGTGTGAGCCGGACACTACTAGCTTCAGGAAAACACTGCTCCAAGGTTCCATTCATTTAAAGTTCACTTTGTTTTTCCGGAACATTCAGCAGCAGCAGTCAGCCCGTCAGCTTTGTACACTTCGACACCCCCCACTGTGACGTCGTGCCCTCCTCGGCTCCTTGTGAGTGTTCTCCGACGCCTCTGTGAGTGGGTCATCCTCTGCCTCTCCTCGCCCTCTGCTCAGCACCTGTCCTCCTCTTCAGTGTCACTCAGGGCGTCCCCGGCCGCCATGGACGCCGCCTGCCCCATGCGTTTCCGGAAGTGTCCGCCGTTGGGGATCTGCCAGCCGCTCCGCGAGCGCGAGTGCGCCGCCGTCACCGTGTTCGACCGGCCCAGGCTGTGGGCCACGGCCGCCTCGAAGGTCAGCGTCTCCATGGGGCCGCCGGCGTCCGGGCTGTGGTCGTCCTCCTGGGAGGCCAGGAAGGGCTCCGAGGGGTAGCGGCGCGGGGGCGAGTGGTGGTGGTGGTGGTGGTGGTGGCGGCCCGGCTCGCCGCGCCGCTCGCCCGACGCCCCCTGCTGCGGGCCCTTCCACGAGGGTCGGCCCCGCCTCATGGTCTCCGGGCTGCCCTGCTGCTGCTCCTCCTCCTCCTCCTCCTCTTCGTCGCCCGCCTCGGCCTCCTCCTCGCCCACGCGGGGCGTCGCGTGACACACCAGCGGGGAGTAGGAGACGTGGGGGTGGGAGCGGGCGGCCGCCTGGGAGGTGGGCCGGCGCGCGCTCGGGGTGCTGGACTCGGAGGTGGACGGGACCGGGCTCTCGGAGCTGTTGCCCTGGAGACGAGGACAGAAGAGCATGGGGATGGATCAGTGTCGGCCATTTTGGACCGTTAAATGTATGACCTATGGACACAGTAGAACACACTCTCCCCTCATCGCACTAACATAATAATAACTAGTAATAACAATAATTATAATAATTGAAGAGCCAATCTAGAGGATTCTAATTTAAATAAATGTCACTTAAGGCACTTTCTATCGCAGAATGAGTTAAAATAAGTGTGATTGAGCCTGTGGCCCACTGATGAAAGTCCTTTTATTTGCAGTGTTATGAATGTTGAATGAAGCTAGGTCTCCATGTGAACAGTAACCATTTATCCCCAAAGGTGGCGCCAAAGACAACAAAACAGAGATCTTTGAGATTGCCACATAAGTTAATTCATTCAGCCCACTTCTTGAACCCACTGCGCCGGAGCAACAAGTGGGCAGAGCAAAAACAAGAACTGAAACGGCAGCATGGAAGGACAGGAATAGAACGCGCTATTTGCTAACGATAAAATCGTAAAACCCTTACAGCCAATCAGGATTCAAACCACAGCCCAACGGCCCGTGAGCTCCGCAAACTGACTAAACGCTCAGAATTTCGGGGGCGACAAATAACTCAGGAGGTTGAGCTGGTTAACTGACAACCGGAAGGCTGCTAGTTCAATCCCTGGCCGGCTGTCGCCCTGCGTGGTTGACTCCGCCGTCGGTGTGTGAACGTGTGCATGAATGGCTGCAAGTCGCTTTGGATAAAAGAGTCAGCGCAATCCCCTGATGGTGAATGTATAGGTTATCTCTCCTGATCGTCGCTCGCTCGTCCCTGCAGTCGGCGAGATCACCGCTGCGGAGATCTGGCGGCTACCTGCTTTTCGCGGGGGTGCGTTCTCTCTATGCTGGAGCTGCGGGAGGGCTGCTGGCTCCTCTCGGCCGAGTTGCAACGAGACTCGTCTGGGGAGAGGAGGTGGCAGCGCTCCTTGGACCGCCCACGCTCCCGCTCTCCTCTGCTGCCCGCGTGCCAGCGGTCAGAGCGAGAAACTGAGGAGGAGAAAGAGGAAAGAGAACCGTCACGAAGCATCAAAACAAGAGAAAACACAAAGAATTCATTGCAGTTCTCTTGGAAGATAAACATAGTTTGTTGTATTGTTCTTGTGTTAAATAAGGGGCTTAAGGCAGGCATAAAGGCACAAAAAATGGTGTGTTCTGTAATGCGTATTGAGTAGTGTGCATTGAATAGTGTGTATGGAATAGTGTGTATTGCATAGTCTGTGTTGAATAGTGTGTGTTGAATAGTGTGTGTTGAATAGTGTGTATTGGAGAGTGTGCATTGAATAGTGTGTATTGAAAAGAGTGCATTCAGTAGTGTGCATTGGATAGTGTGTTTATTGAATAGTTTGTATTGAAAAGTGTGTTGAATAGTGTGTATTGAATATGTTGTATTGAACAGTGTGTATTGAATGGTGTGTTGAACAGTCTGTATTGAACATTGTTTATTGAACAGTGTGTCGCTGTCACGTTTTGATTGACACTTGGATGGACCTACCGGCGACCTTGTAGCTCTTGTGGCGCGGCCGATAGACCCGGTCGGGGCTGGCCGCCTCCTCTTCCTGCCACAGACCATTGACCCGCTCGTCCGCCACCGTGGAGACGGATCGCTTCATGGAGCCGCCGCCCGCCACCTCCGTGGGCTGCTGACACAGGCAGCACACGCATAAAGGGACAGGACAACACACACACACACACACACACACACACACACACACACACACACAGGTTAGAGAGAGAGACAGAGAGAGCGAGAGCGAGAGAGAGAGAGAGAGAGAGAGAGAGAGAGAGAGAGAGAGAGAGAGAGAGAGGAAAAGAGAGAGAAAGAGAGACAGAGACAGAGAGAGAGAGAGAGAGAGAGAGAGAGAGAGAGAGAGAGAGAGAGAGAGAGAGACAGAGACAGAGACAGAGACAGAGACAGAGACAGAGACGGAGAGAGAGAGAGAGAGAGAGAGAGAGAGAGAGAGAGAGAGAGAGAGAGAGAGAGAGAGAGAGAGAGACAGAGAGAGACAGAGACAGAGACAGAGAGAGAGAGAGAGAGGAAAATAGAGAGCATAAAAGAGAGTGGAAAAGAGAGAGAGAGCGAGAGAAGGAGATGAAGAGAGAGAGAAAATAGAGAGTGGAAAAGAGAGAAAGTATGACAGGGATGGAATGCAGTACATTCAACTGCTTATTTAAACGTGAGCCGACTCATGCAGAGGACCACTTCAGACATTATGCCCGTTCCCTGTGACAAACGGTTAGATACGTCCAATCAGCACCGAGGTGACGCTGCTCCCTGCATCACCAGGCGCCCCCGCTGACCAGACCAAACGCTGTGTCCCTCGACGATCACCCACACCGTGTCAGCATCGCAGGCTCCTCCCGCGCCCTGAGCGACTCTGTGCCGACCTCAAGGCAAAAGCCCCTTCTCTCCGAGTGACCGCAGGGGCATGTCCCATGAGCCCCTCAGACCCAAGCATGAATCACATCCCAGAAGGCCGAGGGGCGTTCATCATACTGTCCTAGGAGGCTCCGGACGTCCTCACGGTCCGACGCAGGGTGCATGGCGTGCATTGGGGGGGGGGGAGGGGATGTACCTGTGTGTCTATTGCCAGACGGGGCATGGAAACGGCTCGCGCCGCTAGACCCCGCCCTAGTGGGGGCGCTAGGGAGCTTCCTATTCCTCTACCGCTCTCCCCCACCTACGTGAGCAGAGGACAAAAAAGAAAGTAGGGCAACACCAGAAACCAACGCAACAAGCCGGGGGGGGGGGGGGGGGGGGGGGGTGGGGTACACTGGTGGTGGGTGGAGGATCACAGGCCAGGAGAGAAATGGTGAAGGTCAAAGACGCCATTTTGTTTTGCTTCGGCCCCCGCGGTCAAAGCCATGACCGGTCGTCAGCATCAGCATCGCCATCGCCATCCAATCAGAAGCCATTCTCATACCATTCCAGCCAAAGAGAGTCACGGTGCTAACTAGCGAGGACAAAGGAAACTTAGTCGTGAGAGAACCCGGTCGAATCCAAACGCAGTCCCGGATGCATGGTGCGATAGCATAAGGCAGTAGACGGTGACAACAGCCAGGACGGTATATAGGAGAGAAGAAGGGCCGAGTGTTTCATGTTCATGCAGCCACCGGGGTCTTGATGCACTGCGCTACAGACAAGACAGCTATTAGCTAAACACAACCCTCCGCAGTGAGACGTGAGGACAAACAGTAATATGTGGGCCACTTATATTCCTCATTCTCTCGGGCAAACAACTCGGACCCGTTCAATCACACTTTACACACAAAGACAATATCCACAATCAGGCAACAATCCCCCCTGGATCTCCAGAACCGCCACAGGGCAATCGTGTGTATTAAAGACAAGAGCAGGCAGGAAGATAGAGAGGTACAGACGCAGTCTGCCAGGCACTGAAGTGAAACAAAGTGAAACCATCGTTCATCCGTCCCCATGAAGAACCCATTTACACCCATCATGTGCACATGCGTGTTGTGATTTGTTTCCCCGAGATGCATGGGTGGTGCGAGGCATAGTGTGGCTCGGATCGGGGTGTCCAGGCTGGCTGTCCTCACCATGGACTGGTGCTGGCTGGAGTCGGCGTCTGAGCTCACGGGAGGTAGAAACAGCTCCTGTGGTGAGATGGGACTCAGAGCCAGGAAGCCTCCTCTGGTCCTAGAGTGGGACCGGGGAGGGGGACAAAGTGGTCAGATGGACTGACTTATGGTGTTGTGCGCATACACACACACATTAGACGCACATATGCACTCACACGCACTCATGCACTCACACGCACATATGCACACTCTAACACAGACACACAGGCACACACACGCACACGCACACACACACACACACACACACACACACACACACACACACACACACACACACACACACGCACACACACACACACGCACACCCCCAGACTCACAGGGCAGAGCCGGCGCTGTGCCCCATCAAGGTGAGTGGCTCGCTGTTGGATAGGATGTCTTCAGGCAGAGTGGAGGCGTCCAGTTGCTTGAACATCAAGCTGCTCTTCTGTACAACACAAAAACAACACTCGAGCTCAAATCGTTTGCTTCCCGTCTTAAAATCTTCCAGCCATATTGCATACCGTAAGGTAGGTAAAGGGATGGTGACAAATATCATTGCGACACATTAAATGGTAAACGGACAGCGTTTACACAGCGTTTTTCTCACCAGTGTCCACTCAAAACGCTTAACAAACATTTACCCATTCATGCACACATTCACACACCGATGGCATCGTCCCCCACGCAGGGCGACAGCCAACTCGCCGGAGGCAGTGAGGGTGAGGCGTCTCACTCCGGGATACCTCGACACTCGGTTACCAGCCAACCCGATCTGCCTCCTGGGTGGAGGAGTGGCTGTAGGAGGTAAGCTTGGTCTCCTGCCTTCATTCAACACAATGGACGTTGTTCTGGAGCCTCACTCTCCAACAAAGAGAGGGAAAGAACCTTCTCTTCATCCTTGTGTTGGTGTGGATGCCTCCTGTTCCGCCTGTGTTTCGAACGCTCACCTGTGCTTCTAGCTGTTGTCGGAGCTTCTTGGCTTTGTTCGACTTGAAGTAGTCCATGATCATCATGGAGGCGTAGATCTTGCCTACTGTCATGTCGGTGTCTATGAGAGGATCGGATAATTTTTTTTTAACAAGAACAGATATCAGAATATAAGAGAAGCCGATTCCCAATAGAGAGACAAGGAAAAGCACCCACACATGTGAAAAAAGGACCTCAAAGACAGACAAACGGACATACACAGAGAGACACCTCCCAGTTGATCTCTCCCCTGATTGGTTAGGGGAAGCCAGCTTGCCTGTCAATCACAGTGGCCTGAAATGCAACAAGTCTAAACGGTGGAATAAGGTAGTTCACCTAAACTCTGCATAGCCACCCCCACTTAGTTGGTGGCATCTTATCCTAGCTATCTCTGTTGTATACAGGGAATGGGTTAACCTAGTGATTGTTAGTGCTTAGCACGTGTTTCTATGAACATCCTTACTGTACCGACAGCGATATATTGTTGTTTCTCTTTCTTCTGACAAATGTACTTGCCTGAAAAAAGCATCTGCTAAATGCCCTGAATGTAAATGTGAAGTAGGGAGGGGGGAGAGCATTGAGGGAGGGGACGTTTATTTGATCGTTAGGTTTCAAAGTCTGACCCTCTTCGGCCATCCTCCGTTCTCTTAATTTACAACTCCGGAATCGTACCCACATTAGCTTGAATACGTCAATAACCGTCAATCAGACCTTTGTTGATGGGCACCAGCAGATCCAGGGTCTTCTGGGGCAGATAGGGCCAGATCACACTGATCTCCTTCTGGAGCTCAGAGTCCAGACCGATGCGATCCTCACCCCCTACAAGCCACACATTCACCCGTTAACACGACATGAACTCCTAGCCACACTCATCCTCTCATCTCATAGAGGCTACGGTATCGAAATCGACAGTTAGGGTCAATTCACTGCATTTATAGAGCGCGCACATTCACACACCGACGGCGGAGTCGACCCCCAGAAATTAGACAGCCAGCTCGTCGAGAGAAGGCAGGGCGAGGTGCCTCGCTCAGGGACACCTCGACACTCAGCTAGGAGGAGCCGGGGATCGAACTAGCAACCTTCCGGTTACCAGCCAACCCGCTCTACCTCCTGAGCCACATGCCGCCATTATCAACAGAAGAGGAAGCTACACGCAGACACCGACCTCGGGCGATCTTGATGTCCAAGGCGGTGCGTATGAGAGACATCAGCGTGGACGTGAAGTGGACACTCATGTCCTCGTCGACGGGCATGTTCATCAGCACCAGCCTCTGAGAGGGACAGAGACGAGGAGGGAAAAGGGTCGAGTGGGAAGGGTGTCTCAGCCACGAGGCCCAAAGTCTACTTGAAGGCATCCCGAAGCAAGAAGCCATTAGTGAGCCATACCTGCTTATTAATGTATTATCTATCTGAGACTCACTTGTTCAGAGTTCACCTGAAGTCTGCATGGCCTCCCCCCACAACACCCCTCCCACACTTACGCACTTATTGTATGTAGTACGTCCTGGCACTTAATGTACACACTTATTGTATGTTGTACGTCCTGGCACTTAATGTACGCACTTATTGTATGTTGAACGTCCTTGCACTTAAAAAGAGTACTTACGTGGCATGGCGTAGCATCCTATCCTTGCTATCTTTGTTGTATACGGTGAATACTGTACCGACAGCGATATATTGTTGTTTATTTTTCTTCTGACAATGTACTTTTTGTAACTTTGTCACTTTTAAAAAAGCATCTGATAAATGCCCTCAATGGAAATGTCAGTCAAAATAAAAATGGCATAACATCGATGGAAGCGGTTACTCTTACTCATGCTTTTCATTTCGGCAGTCACTCGCGCTGTAGTCAGGGAGGTGGTTACCTTGTAGGCGATCTTGGCAGGGCATTTCTTCCCCAGACCCAGCGGGGGCGACATGTGAGTCAACATCTCGTACATCGCCGTGTAGTGGATGCGGCCGCTGGGAGATTAAAACGTGGAGGACAGCGTAGACACAGGGGAGGACAGGTATGGAGGAATTAACTAATTTGGAAGGCGGGGATCAGTGTAATGATGGTTGTTAATTCCCTGTTGAACCAAAATACCCATATCCCTGCCAGCCTGATCCCCTCTGAACAGTCTGCAGTGTGCTACAGAGACTGTCCTCTGTTGTTCAGTTCTGTCGACCACCGACCTTCTCTAGTAACATATTTAGAGTCTTGTCAACTGATAAAGTCAGCTGATCTATGAGTGGGAAAGGCCATTATGGCAAGTACTTTAGACTGTCAATTCCAAAATGACCAAAATGTTCAAAATGACCAAAATGACTAAAAGAGCGAAATGACTAAAATGACAAAAATGAACAGATTGACCAAAAGGACCAATGTGAAACCCATCAGTGTCCAGTTCATTACAGAAGAACGTAGGTCCTTACCACGCCGAGCGGTCGAACTCTCCCCAGATACGGACAAACTCGTCCAGATGATGGGGTCCGAGGATGGAGGAATCCCGTGTGAGGTACTCAAAGTTATCCATGATCACGGCCACAAACAGATTCAGCATCTACAGGGAACAGCGCACACGTCAACAAGCCGCTCTCACCAACAGAACGGTTCTACAGGGACTCGGTCGGAGGAGGAGGTCGTAGGTCGGAGAGAACGCTCACCAGGAAGGAGCTGAAGAAGATGAAGGAGACAAAGTAGCAGTAGGCGAACTCGGTGCCGCAGCCTCCCAGGTGGTCCGGGGACACGGTCATAGGATCGATGGAGGGGTCCGGCTCGCACTCCTGACCCCCCAGACAGGAGAGCATGATCTCCTGCCACGACTCCCCGGTCGCGCTCCTGGGGGGGGGGGGTTAGGGTAAGGGTTAGAGGGGGGCGGCGAACAGGGCAGGGTCGGTCACTTTACTCTCAATTAAACACCGTATCCGTCCACAGTGGGGCAGTTTGTGAAAGGAGGTTTAGAATCTGTAAGAGGACACGATATTGACTATACACACAGAGGCCTGTAGACGATAAGACATTATAAAGTAAGCCCGACACTCATATGGTGTTCCGTTGTTCGTGGTTCACACCGCTTTGGTTCAAAGAACTTCACTAAAGGATTCACAGACATGGACTCAAAGATAGACGAATAGGCCAATCAAGACGTTATATCTAAATACATCAGAGGGGCATTTGTTCACCTGAAGAGGAGCATGAGCGCGCTGAAGAAGGTCTTGAAGTTGTTGTGCTGGTTGATGTGGCTCTCGTCGTTCAGTTTGATGTTTCCAAACACCTGGAGGAAGGCAGGGGGGGGGGGGGTTCAGCATTCTGAAAGGCTTTGTTCGGTTGTCTTACGTTACAGAAAGTTAAGGCTTAGTTATGGTTCCACGTCAAAGCAACGCAAGAGGGTCTACGGACCCGTTACCTCCTCACAAAAAACCTGACGCAGAACCTAAACAGGTTCACGACTACGTCGAAGCGTCTGCGTGGTCGTCGCGTGCGTCGACGCGGAACCATAACTGAGTGTCAGTATTACGACCGTGACAAGGTGACGTCTTTAGTGGCGGGGCAATACCTGCATTCCGATGATGGCGTATATGAAGAAGAGCATGGCGATGAGGAGACACACGTACGGGAGGGCCTGTTGGGAGAGAGGGAAGGTAGGGATATCACATTGATGTTGTCAGTAAAATCAGGGTAATGCATTTATAAAACAAAATCAGCTAAAGCAGGTGAAGCAAAATTACATACAAAGAAAAACACCTTGAAACATTGGTTATTGCATTGGTTGAACTCTTTAGTGGCTGTCACTGGGTTGTCATTGTTAATCCCGACAGCTACATGTGAGTGGTTAGAAGCAATGACCACGGACCTTGAAGGACTGCACGAAGGTCCAGAGAAGGATCCGGATGGTGTAGCCCTGCCGCAGCAGCTTGATGAGTCGGGCGGCTCTGAAGAGCTTCAGGAAGCTCATGTTGATGGAGTTCAGCGACTGCCAATGACCATGCATAAAACCATGTATTATTATAGAATTAGAAACGAGGCTAGCGCAACGTAAACGTTTGGCAACCCGTGGTACCTGCAGGTCCACGATGATCTCCGTGATGCTGCCAAGCACCGTGATGAAGTCGAAGATGTTCCACGTGTCTCTGAAGTAGTTCTGGAAAGGTAGACGGAAAAAAGTACCGGGGTCGGTATTTGCATCGCATTGTGTCGTATTGTTCCCGATTCTGTGTGTCGGTATATGTTTGAGATCCGATGTGTGTATTGTGGTGTGATTTGTCAGATGTCTCTTAGTGTGTGTGTGTGTGTGTGTGTGTGTGTGTGTGTGTGTGTGTGTGTGTGTGTGTGTGTGTGTGTGTGTGTGTGTGTGTGTGTGTGTGTGTGTGTGTGTGCGTGTGTGTGTGTGTGTGTGTGTGTGTGTCTGCAGTGTTATGCAGTTTTTGCAATTAATTAATCGAACTAGTTGAATTTCCTTAAAATCTGTTGAATCATATGAAATCAAATTGAAATCAACAAACTTAAAATACATTGAATGGAATCATATTTCAATTAAATCGACTGAATGAGATTGAACTCAATTGAATTGAAGTGCAGCTTAACCAGGTCTCACCACGATGCCAAAGGCCATGATCTTGAGCATGCACTCCATGGAGAAGAGCACAGTGAAGGCCGAGTTGAGGTGCTTCAGCACCGTGTCGTAAGCCGCCGGGGCCGAGTGGTACTGGAGGAACACAGGCAGACAGGATGAGGCTGGGGATGTTCTGATACCGATACCACTGTCGGAAATCCCTCCCATACTGCCTAAAATGCAGTAGGGGGTATCGGCGAGCACGCAATCTATGTGCCAATCCGATACCATCACGAAGACCTACGGGTGTTTGAACTACCAATTTGGAAAAACAAAGTAAAGTTTAACTAGAAGCATACAAAAATAGTTCCGAAAAAATCTTTTGTCGACAGTAAATGAACCGACTGTACATTAATGACATCATAAGAGAACCCTTCAATAAGGACAAGCGCTGTTAGCAGACACAACGGCTGGAGGCTGTATCAGAATAATCTCGGTATCGGCTGATACTGAAGTTCATGAATCGGTATCAGGAAGAAAAAAATGGTATCGGAACATCTCTAGATGAGCCGCTGTGTGTTCTCTCTTACTACAGGAAGCTGGGGCCCTATTAATACCACCGGGGGGCATACTTCCAGAAAAAGCTGTAAATGATTTTTTGTGTTTGCACTACTTTTGTGTTAATTGTATTATTTTATATTATTGCATTGCGGAAGGGAGCCTGAGACTGAAGCATTTCATTGCTGCTTTAATTGTTGTTAATATGACAAATAAACCATCTTGAAAAACAGCCACATCTTAATATAAAGACATTTAAATCGACGACCGGTCCTCCACACTTTTTTTATGAATAGGCCGGTCCTTGGAACCAAAGAGGTTGGGAACCCGTGATCTACATTACCTTCATCATGAGCACCACGGTGTTGAGGGCGATCATCACCAGCACGGTGTACTCGAAGGAGGGCGAGGCCACAAAGTGCCAGAGGCGGTACTGCACGGTCTGCCGGTTCTGGGGCATGTAGCGCGTCATGGGCTTGGCGCTCATGGCGAAGTCGATGCAGGCCCGCTGAGGAACGAGAAGGCTGTTGAGTCGGTGACGCAGGATGAGGGTGAATAGGGGTACTACTCGGGGTTTGGACCGGGTTTGAGCTGTCATTGGTGCCCGCAGGGGGCACCTGCTCTGCCTTCTCAGGAGATAGAGCAGGTTTGCGGGTGACCAGAAGGTCGCTAGTTCGATCCCCGGCTCCTCCTAGCTGAGTGTCGAGGTGTCACTGAGCAAGCCGCCTAACCCTGACTGTTGCCTTGCGTTGTTGACTCCACCGTCGGTGTGTGAATTTGTGCATGAATGGGTTAATGTTGTAATGTGCTTTGAGTGGCCACTGGCTAGTAAAGCGCTGGATAAATGCAGTCCATTTACCATTGAACAGCTTTTTTCTTTTTTCTTTTTCTCTGGACAAAAACCTACCGTTGCACAGTAATGTATTTTCTATTTTCTCCAATTAGCCCAATTTCATCTCCAAATTGATTCCACAGCGTGACTTGATTTGCTCTTACACAATCGGAAAAAACGAATGCTGTACAAGGCATTGTAAGGACAAATAGTAATGTTTTAAATTAAATGAATACTTCAATTAGCATTAATTAGTGCTCAGCAGGGGTTGTCAGCAGGACTACTGACGTACTTCATGCTACATAGTGCAGGAGACGGTTGTGGAGATCAGGTTTCAAAAGGAACGGAGTGACGGCGTGTCTCTTTCAAAGGATCACTCTAAACATACCCATTTTAAAACTGCTTTTAACATCTCACTGTCCTCCACTCTCTGTCCCTCTTTAACCCCTTAATATTTTTGCTTTTAAATGTGTTGATGTAACCTTTAATTTATATTTTGTTACATTTTCTAATTCCTGTAGTATTGTTGTAAAGTGTGTTTGAGTGTCCAGAAAAGCGCTGATTTTGATGATTATTATTCCGAAGAAGATGATGATTCTGATGAAGGTAAGGATGATTATGATGACTATTATTCTGATTTTGATGATTATTATTCCGAAGAAGGTGATGATTCTGATGAAGATTAGGATGATTATGATTATGAGGACTGTTATTCTGTTTATGATGATTATCGCTCAGATGATGACGTATACCTCGTTCTTCTCCAGAGTGCACTCCTGGATCATCTTGTCTCCCTGCTCCTGGAAGGTGATGATGATGAGGGCCACGAAGATGTTGACGAAGAAGAAGGGGAAGACCACAAAGTAGACCACGTAGAACACGGACATCTCCATGCGGTTGCCGCGGCTCGGACCCATGTTCTCCTCCGTCACGTCTGTTGAGTGTTGGAGGACTCTGGGGGGGGGGGGGGGGGGGGGGGGGGGGAGAGGTAGCCATGGGAACGGAGGCTTGTGTGTCAATCAGGCGTTTGGTGGTGGCTTCACTGTTTTAATGAGTCATATAGTGTTTCATATCTTTGTATTGTAGAATACGTAACGTAGAAATAACAAAAAACGTCAATTTAACTTTATTATGAAAATTAGGGTTAAATACATGGGGGAAATTACAACCTGCCTTAATCTCGATACATAGGTTAAG
This sequence comes from Gadus chalcogrammus, assembly GCF_026213295.1. Classification (NCBI taxonomy): domain Eukaryota; kingdom Metazoa; phylum Chordata; class Actinopteri; order Gadiformes; family Gadidae; genus Gadus; species Gadus chalcogrammus. The sequence continues at coordinate 4,333,364 of NC_079419.1, forward strand.
CTTTTACAAAGTTTTGAGAGTGGACTTGCTCATCCTTACCTTCGCTAACACCACACACACACACACACACACACACACACACACACACACACACACACACACACACACACACACACACACACACACACACACACACACACACACACACACACACACACACACACACACCCAAGCCATCCTTGCAAACCTTGACTTCTCCTTGCCCGTCTCTGAGGGCCAGCGTGAATCCCAGCTGTAATCTACGTCCACCTCCTGTAACTACTGTCTGAGGGAAGGAAGGAAGGATGGGGGGGACTCACTGAGGCCAGCCCTCTCCGGTGGAGACGGTGAACAGCGTGAGCAGAGCCCAGCACACGTTGTCGTAGTGGAACTCGTGTCTCTTCCACTCCCTCCTCTTGACCTCCTTCTTGTCTCTGCTGTAGTCAATGTAGTAGCCTCTGTAGGGAACAGACACAGACGCCGCCGCCACCACCACCACCACGGGCTAATTGTTTCTGTATTCATTCACAGCTTAGGTAAAAGAGAAAGACCCAGCAGTAGTTCCCATGAAGGTTCAAACCCAAGGGATTTGAGAGATTTCTGTCTCCTTCGGAACATGATTTTTTTTTTATTATTATTATTTTTTTTTTTTTGCATTTTGCATTTTTATGCTTTATTATAGAGTGAGATAGAGAGGAAGGTATAGGAGAGAGAGGGGAGACCGTGGAGCAAAGGTCCACGGGGGGCAGGATTCGAACCCGGGTCGCTGCGGTCAGGACTGAGCCAGTCCGGCCAACTATTTGAGCCGATATCTGTCGCGTTCTCAGTCTATGGGACGGTTTGCTGAGGGATGACAGATGACAGATGACAGTTTCTCCTCTACGTCAAAAGCGGAAGTCAGGATCGGATTGGATGACAATATATCTACGGTATCCAATTATCACTTGCAAATCCGTCTCTTTCTTAAAACACTGGCACAGTCCACACTTTACATTCAAAGCGAACATAAAACACAGCGTGGCTATTAAGTTAACATTGCTTTCAGTGCCAGAGAACCTCCACTTCACCATTTAATTACTGACCGAATATTAAAAAAAAACATACTGCAGTTGGTTTAATCTTCACACCGCCACACATTCATCTTTTTTTTTTTTTTTTTTTTTGTGTGCTGCTCCAACGGAACACCCCGCGCACGAGATCTGAAGGTAGGCGAACGCGTGGGTGAGAGGGGGCGGGGCGTGTGGGCAGGGGGGTCGACAACACTCACTGGCACTGCTTCTCCGTGTTCATGGAGCTGTCGTTGCAGTAGAAGAACTTCCCCTTGAAGAGCTGCACGGCGATGACGGCGAAGATGAACATGAAGAGCTGGTACACGATGAGGATGTTGAGGACGTTCTTCAGCGACGTGACCACGCAGTCGAACACCGCCTGGAGGGTTTGTGTGTGTGTGTGTGTGTGTGTGTGTGGGGGGGGCATAGCAGGGACAGTTTTCAAAACAGTCAAACATCAGAAAAGGACAATCGTGATGACATCTTGAGTAAACTGGTAAGTTGGATTACCACAAATCGTTAGCCTCATAGCACAATTGCATAAGTCATATTTTAAGGTTCATTTTGGTTAATTTTTGGTTCATATGGATGACTTAGGCAGATAATGATTATGGAATGTAAAAAGCACTCTGATTGGCTTAGGATATACCCAATAGGGCACAGTGAATCAGCAGCGTTAAGAGAGCAGAGTTAGGTTAGATATCACAATTTGGCCAAAATATGACTTTTTCTCCACACCTGATGGGGACAAGTGCGGTCAATTAGCTTTGGCTAAAAACACTACGATGCAAACATCAGATGACAGTCTGAAGCGTATCTATGTTTCTGTATCCGTCCCTGTTCAAACAAACCTTAAATAAATGTTGTTGTGAACGAGAAGTGAAATGGATGGCGTGGGTTGGTGGGCGACGGTACCTTGAGCTTGGGGAGCCTCTTGATGGTTTTGAGTGGTCTCAGGACCCGAAGCACCCGGAGAGACTTGATGGTCTTGATGTCGCGGCCTTTGTTGTTCCTGCGGACGTCGCCCACGCACAACGGTTCATAATTAGGAAGGTCCATCAATCCGGCCCAGCGAGAATACATTAATTACATCAATTGGTGCAATTACAAAAAATAAAAAAAATAAAAAAACGTAGACACACACATATTTAGAAAGTACATATTTTTTTGACTGAACAGAAAACAAGTTATTTTCCGAACATACTGAACAAAAGGACTGATTGCTTAAAGATAAAGAGAGACCAAAATATCACAAAAACACACACTGACCAAGACAAAATGTAAATCGACAAACGAGACAAGTATGAGTGTTAACAAATAAAATGAGAGGTTTACAAGAGAGAGGTGTGTCAAATGTCTGCTTTACCCCATCACATTCCTGGAGGGCCCAACAGTGAAAATATCCACAGGAACAACAGAGACATTGAGGCATAAAGAGAGAGACACACTCAGAGAGGTCTACAGCTATCATCACAACAGAGATAAAAACACATACATTATCCTACGAGAAAAGGGAACAACGACACAAGGCGGATCTGTGCAGTAGGAGGAGCGGACGCGTAGCGTGCATGCATCGTCACTGCGATCTCCATGTGAGGGTTAGGGTTAGGGCCAATTAGGGTTAGTTTAGGGTTGGGTTAGGTTGAGGGTTGGGGTTGGGGTTGGGTTAGGGTTGTCTCAAGCAAGGTCAAGCTAACAGTGCTAACGGTTTTCTGTTTGAGTGTGTGTTGTGAACCATGCATTCCTCATGCCAGGGAGCGGAGAACGCATGCGTATCGTCATGGCACCCGCGCGTCAGACTTCTGCTGGGCGACACTGTCGTCGGTGTCCGATCTTAGCTGTACGCTGTACGCAATCGAGTGAGTCAGCGGGTTTGGACGTTAGTCATCGGCAAGAGCGGGGCGGGGGGGGGGGGGGGGGGTGGGGGTAGACGGGAGCGTTGTCGTGGTGACTCACGTCAGAGCAAAGGCAATAAGCGCCCCCACCACCACAATGAAGTCCAGGATGTTCCACAGGTCTCTGAAGTAGGAGCCGTCATGGAGGATGAGGCCTTGGTCGATCATCTGAAGGTTGGGCCGAGTGGGCAGAGACACGACGGCGGAATGTGTTAGAACAATTTTTTCCTTTTGGGGATGTCGCTGACGCTCTTATACAAAGTGACTTACAATCAATCATTCACACATTCACACCCCGACGGCGGAGTCAACCGCACGGGGCGACAGCCAGCTCGTCGGGAGCAGTCAGGGTTGAGGTGCCTTGCTCGGGGGCACCTCGACACTCTCAGGCTCAGCTAGGAGGAGCCGGGGATCGAACTAGCAACCTTCCGGTTACCAGTCCACCTGCTCTACCTCCTGAGCTTCTGCCGCCCACAGAACTCGGAGACACGGAGATGGGGGGATGACTTGGACCCACCTTGATGATCATCTCGAAGGTGAACACACCGGTGAAGACGTAGTCAAAGTAACGGAGAACCTACAGGGTGGAAATCAGAGGAAAATGTTTTTAATGGAAACATTTGATTTTATCCAATGAATGGATGAGATGTGTTTAAAGTCTACAATTTGTGTAGAGACTCTAGAAGCTGATGTTTCCTGTGCAGATTAACCATAAACGTACAGGCCATGGGAAACATCCAGTGAGCCCAAATGAAGCGGAACTCTCAGTTTATTCTAAGGTTGGCTAAAGTGCGTCTAGAACTTGGTAGAAGTTGTGCTCGGTAAAATAGGAGCCGAATTGGATCAAACGAAATTATGACAAATCCTTGTATTGCTATTGGTTAAAAAAGACATGTTTATGGAACAAAAGCTATTTTAATCTGTGTTTGACACTCCATAATGTTGGTCGTCTAGCAACCGGGTCCCTAGTTTATGGCTGCTCCGCACCACATGGGCGCAGAACGTTTCGTTCTAAAAAACGTTCCGCTCTCAAAAACGTTCCCGAGCGTTTGCGCCGGCCCTCACCTTGTTCCTGTCGGAGTTGGCGCACACGGGGTCCTCGGCCGCCAGGGCGATGCTACTGGCCACGATGACCAGTAGGATGGTCATCTCAAAGTAGCGCAGGGTCACCACATAGTGGCAGATCCTTCGGATACTGGGAGCACAGGAACGTTACGTCACGCCGGGGGGTCGAACCGGCACACACAAAAGCCACACGACCACGCAGCCAAGCAGCTAGCATTTCATAAAAGGCGAGACACCGCCACAACGGTTAACAACAGACCCTTGTGGGCTTCTTTCGTCTTACGGGTTGGTGGACTTGAAGAGGAACATGCTGCCTGGCGCGGCAGGCTGCGTCGGCACCGGTGCCACCTCCTCCTCCTCCTCCTCCTCGTCCTCATCCTCTGACTCCTCGTCTCTGTCCGTTTCGGACGTGAGAGGCTCCGTCTCTTTGCTCTTCGCTAGAAACGTTCAATCACAAAAAAAAAGAACACGGTTCTGAGTTTTCACACCGGATGACGACTAACGATACTAACGAGGTCTGGCTGCGCCGCGTGAGTCGACCGCCGTCGTTTTTGTTTTTGTTTGTTCAACAGCGACGGGCGCCAGCTTGGCCCCCCGCTGGGGAGATGTCAGAGCCGGCCTCACACTTTGTAATATTCGAGTATGGTGATGCCCAAAGCAATGGCCGGGGGCTGAAAATGGCGGAGAGAGGCGGATGAACGTGTCGGGGGACCCCCCCCCTACCTGGGACGGGGGCGCGCTCCAGCAGCGGCTGTCGGCACATCTCGATGACCACGCCCCCCTCGGCGTTGGACCTGTCGGCCTTCAGAGAGGCGCGGTGGCCCTTGCGCTCGGCCGCAGCGCCTTCGACGACCTCGCCCGCCGCCGCAGCCTCCAGGGGGGCCGGGGCGCCGTGGCCGGCCACGGCCCCCCCCTCGTCGGGCCAGCTGCTCTCCATCAGCGCCACGGGGCCCGCTGGCTCCAGGGGGGCCGGCTCGCACTGGGGGGGCTCGGGGAAGTCCGCGCCGGGCAAGCTGAGTCTAGAAGCCGTCCGGGAAAAGGTTTGTGAACGATGTGATACATTATCAGGGTGTTCAGAGTTCACCTGCACTCTGCATAGCCTCAAATGTACGCACTTATTGTATGTTAATGTCCTGGCACTTAATGTACGCACTTATTGTATGTTTATGTCCTGGCACTTAATGTGCGCACTTATTGTATGTTTATGTCCTGGCACTTAATGTACGCACGTATGGTTTGTTTACGTCCTTGTATTTAATGTACGCACGTATTGTATGTTGTACGTCCTGGCACTTAGAGATAGTACTTGGCATTATGTAGCATCTTATCATACCTATTTTTGTTGTATACGAGGAATGGGTTAACCTAGCGATTGTAAGACCTTAGCACTTGTTTCTATGAACATCCTTACTGTACCGACAGAGATATGTTGATGTTTCTCTTTCTTATGCCAAATGTACTTATTGTAAGTCGCTTTGGGTAAAAGCGTCTGCTAAACTCTCTCAATGTGGATGTGAATGCAAATGTTATCACGCTACAGTTAAGGCGGGACATACCTGTGATCGCTGTTGACCTCGGAGTGGGGGTCGACTCCTCCCCCGTCCTCCATCGTCGCTCCTTCCTCCGCCCCCGCGCTCTCCCCACGCTCCCCTCGCTCCCCCCGCTCCTCCCGCTCCTCCTTCTCCCCCCTCTCCCCTTGGTCCTCCTTCTCCTCCTTCTCCTCCTTCTCCTCCTTCTCCTCCCTCTCGTCCAGGGCCTTCCTGTCGTGGCTGACGGCCCGCCGGATCCTCCCGCCGCCCCCCCCCTCCGGCGCCGCGTGCCCGAAGTCCAGGCTCTTGGCCTCGGGCCGCGCCTCGCGGTGCCGGTGCCGCCGGTGCCGCGCCCCCCCGTCCTCCGGCCCCGGCCCCGCCCTGAACTTGCGAGCCCCCCGGTGCCGACCGCCGCCGGCGGCCCGGTGGTGGCCCCCGCCCGCCCGGTCGTCGGCCCCCGACGCCGGCGGCGGCGGCGGCGGCTCCGAGTCCGGGGGCTCGGGCATGGGGATGACCACCGACATGGGGGACTCCGGGAGGGGCATGCCGGCGGACATGGGCGACTCGGGTCGGTGGGGGGCCGGGCTGGCGTCGTCGGGGGACAGCGCCGGCACGTGGTGGCCGCCGCTGGTGGGCGTCTCGGCCGCGTCCTCGGGGGGGTTGCCGAACAGCTCCTCGCGGGACGCGATCTGACGGCGCTTGCGGAGCTGGTTGGCGCGCTGCTCCCAGACGGACATGTGCACCTTCCGGCGGCGGTTGCGGCGGTTGGGGAAGGCGGCGGCGGCGGCGGCGGCGGGGGGGGGCTCCTCCTCCGCCTCCGCGGCCTCGGGCTCCTCCGGGAAGGCGGGCCGCCCCCGGTGGATGGCCCTCTTCCTGTAGAGGTAGGGCCGTCTCCTCCCCCTGAGAGGCGGAGCGTACAGGGGTCACTAGGGGCCGGCCAGGGGCCAAACGCTGTGTAGTGTTGGTGACACGCACACTCTTGGCATTATGGGATAGCGTTTAAAAAAAACAACGACTGACAAACAATCAAAATCATTGTTTCCAGAATTATGTATTTTCCATTAATAACTTAAAGGAATAGAAATTATAATGAGGTGCATAATAATTTAACGAATGAGAAAAATGCATAAATAATTTGTTCGAATGTTCATTCACAAACACAAAGAAAACCAGTAGGGCAGTAAATAACGAAAACCACAAGCACATAAGGGGAAAGTGCAGGAATAAATTAGAGAAAATCTAGCAAGGGGATTACTTTTAATCCATCAGGGAAACTCAAGAGAGGAATTCTGAGTGACGGAGAGGCAGTCTGCGATACTTACTGGTGTTCAGACTCTGTGGTGGTCCATGGAATCAATGAATGATTTTTTGAAAACAAGACATTAGTGTTTTCCCACATACACAGAACACTTGGTGTGACACTGTCCAAAATACATAACGTGTACGTTGATTCAACTGTAAATGTTGCAATTGTAAATGTTGCAATTAAGTTGCAATTACATCTTTTAAAAATATATTTGTAAAGTCTAATCTAGCAAACTGAGGGTATTGTTAGCCCCAGTTAACTTCTTTGGTTGTAAAGATCCCCACAGGATATTTTTTTTTTTAAACTTAGTCAATGGTACGTTATTCCAAGAGAGAAAGAGAGAAACACAATATCTAGCTAATATAACGTCACTGAAATCGTGAAATGATTGTCTCAAATCTTCATCCTGGTGTGTGAGTATTAACACAGCATATCTTAAACTATTGAGACGCAACAGTGAATAGAAGTCCCAAATGATATCTCCACCATTTACCATTTACTAAACAAGGACTATATTTTACAACTATAAACCTTTTGGTCAGTGTCACATAAACAGGCATAGAATAACAAGACAAGATGATTGAAGCAGAAATACACTGCAAAAACGGGTCCGAATATGCTCGCTGATGGTTGTGGCACAAACAGGACATTCAAATATGTAACAAACAAATGAAATAGCGTCAAAAGCTACAGAGTCAAGGTAACATTTCAAGCTAATGGCCACCATTATAATCACACAATGTGAGACATGGTAAAACAGTTTCAATTTGATTTGACTTTAGGTTCCGCTATTAGCAGAAACTGCTTTAGTATGTAATGGTTCCAGTGACTAGATGAAGGGCAATCATCTTCAAGGACTTACACTCTAAGACAAGTAGTGGCAAAACCTGACAGTCGATAAAGTCTGTGTGGTCCTGAGAGACAAAAGCGCTTTATAACGTTTACCTTCTGGGACACATTAAGACGTGTTTACCTACATTGGTCTAAGATAAGGAGACATTTGCACTCTGGTTTACTTTTGGAACAGTGAAGTGAACTATTTAGCTTTTGGCAAATCACGTCAAAGATGCCGACCCAATTTTGCTATCCCTACATGATTGGCTTCCACAATTAGATCAGGAGTTGTCCTAATACCGCTGAAGCAACGTGCACAAAACCGCATTCACTTCCAACTTAGTCTGACAGCATCTTCCCTTTTTATGTGTTCAATTTGCCATGTTACTAAAGATTCTGTGGAACATTTCCAACTGTTGCATTAAATGTAACACCCACCCATCCACCCACACACTCTCTCTCACACACACACACACACACACACACACACACACACACACACACACACACACACACACACACACACACACACACACACACACACACACACACACACACACACACACACACACACACCTCTGTGGAATGATCTCTATCACTATGTTGAAAGCTGCTAGATTGGAAACCCTGTTCATCGCTCAAATCCTGGTGAAGATCAACAACACTTTTTATCGCCACGGTGTCAGCATCCACCCACGCAGACCAAGAGAATCATATCCATTTGTTTGGTCAATCTGCGGCGAATATTCAACATTCAAATCGTTTGTCCGTCTTCCCAGGGGGTGATTTTAATTTGTTAGTATCACAAAAAGTGTTAGTCACTGGACTGCTTGTGTGAACGGCCGTCAGTCCGTGGATCAAGATGCTCGCAGACGACTTACTCAGACAACAAGCCCTCTCCGCTCCGAGCGTATCTTCTGTTGAAGAACGCCTCCTCCTCCTCCTCATCCTGACAAAGACGCACCGATGTATCAATCATTAACAGGTTTCAGTCGTTATGCGAACAACAGCGCAGGTGGATCATATCGTAACCAATTATCAACTAAATGACGGTGACAAAATGGAGGGCATAGATACTCTACAGAAAGTACCTGGGCTAGCTTCTGTGCTTTAGCCAGATGTGGTGACAAAATGGAGGTAATAGATACTAAACAGAAAGTACCTTGGTTAGCTCCTGTGCATTAGCCAGGTTGTCAACGGCGATGGCCAAGAACACGTTGAGCAGTGTGTCTGTTTTCAGGAGTTAAGGAAATCCCAGAGCACTTTTGTGTTTACTGGAAGTACATTTGTACCACACATGTGTAAGAACTCTTTGACCAGTCCCCGATCAGGACGAGGATTTATATCAGCAGTTTGATTCATGTACATTTAGGGCATTGAGGAGACGCTTTCATCCAAAGCAACTTACAATAAATACATTTATAAGAAGAAAGAGAAACAACAATATTTCGCTGGTGGTACAGTATGGATGTTCATAGAACCAAGTGCCAAGCACTTGCAATCGCAAAGTTAAACCATTCCCAACAGAGATAGCTTTACGACCTATTTCTGCCCAGAGCAACCAAAATTGCTAGCTAAGAAAAAACATTATCCCTGAGAAGCACAGAACTGACTTTTTACGGGAATGCACTACGGGCTTTGGTAGCTCAACAGTAGAACGTGGACGGCAATGGGGGGGAAAGGATACAGTTTCCAAACAGAGTCAGCACGATGAAGTAGATGGAGGACCACATCCCGTACTGCACGCCCCCCTGGGATCGGATCCCATTGTACATCACCTCGTTCCAGTCCTCGCCCGTCAGGATCTGGAACCAATCCATCAGACACCACACCGTTACTTCAACAGATTTTACATTTAGGGGAATGTGTTTGAATTCCCCTAAATGAATTTAGGGGAATGACGCTTTTATCCAAAGCGACTTACTCCGTGAATGCGATAATTAGGAAGTTTGCCTGCAACATTACAATTTGTTTTTCATATTTTTAAATCACTGAATTTTTGTGGGAATGTGCTCATTCACACATTCACATGCCGACGGCCGAGTCAATCGCGCTGGGAGACAGCCAGCTCGTCGGGAGCAGTTAGGGTGAGGTGTCTTGCTCAGGGACACCTCGACACTCACAC
>NC_079419.1:4345645-4348567 GCF_026213295.1 Gadus chalcogrammus
CGTGTCACTTCTCCACCCCCTTCATCAAAGACAGACGCCTTAGGAGGAACCATTGTTCCGCGACCGCTTAAAAAATAAATAAACCATGACTTGTGTTCAGATATGCGGCTTAAAATACACCGAGAGGCAATCAGCTCAATGCTAATCACCGCCGCCGGGCGGACACAACATAAGGCATATCGGGGTTTATTCATATGATATGCAAAACAAGCGCGGCCGTCTCCGTGGCGTGGTGAAGGCGACGGCCCTGTGAGGCGCGACCCACCACCTACCTGCCTCCGAAGAGCTGCATGCCCAGCAGGGCGAACACTACCACGAAGAGGAAGAGCAGGAACAGCAGGCTGATGATGGACTTCATGGAGCTCATCAGTGACACCACCAGGTTCCGGAGAGACGCCCAGTATCTGGAAAGACACCCCCGCAACACTTAAAAAATAAGTTTTTACAAACATAAGATTGCAGGACTACATTTACAGTTATATTCTGAGAATTTAGCAGACGTTTTAATCGAAAGCGACTTACCGTAAGTGCATTTGTCAGAAGTCGGTTCAGTAAGGATGTTCGTAGGACCAAATGCCCAGCACTAACAAGGGCTAGGTTAACCCATTCCCCGTAGACAACAAAGATAGCTAGGATAAGATGCTGTACAACTAAGCACTATAACTAAGTTATAATGAAAATATGATAATACGTTTATTTATAATGCGCCTTTCTCATACTCTAGGTCGCTTTAAAGTGTCATAAGCACACACAGAACAAGACAGCACAACAAAAAATAAAATGAAAATAAATAATATATACAGAGGGTCTATGCAGTGGTGGTAGAAGAGCCTAGTACGACGTACGAAGTGCATACATTAAGTTGATCAGGTGAGCGACTCTGCGGTCCTGACTTAGGCAGGTAGCTCTTTCTACTAGGAACTGCAATGATGATCTAATATGATATTCATTGAGTATTACGGATATATATACTTTGTCATTTGGCACTTTTCTCCAAATTGGGATATACACGTATATTCAAATATGTTGTAGTCAAATCTAGCAAACTGGATGCATGATTGTCAAATAAACCCATAGGGACAACATCAAAATGGTTCTTTTAACTAGTTAGTTAATGTTACCTTATTCTAACTGGGAGAAACCCAATATCTATCTAATATAAGGTCACGGAAATCGTGAAATGATAAAAATTATGCTCCTTAAATGAGGCTCACAAAGCATGATGTCCTGCTGTGTGAGTATTTACACAGCATATCTTACACCATCCATCGAATAGCAACTGTGAATGTAAACCCAATGAAACGTCCTCTAATACACAAAACAACGTCCATCGACGTGAACAGTGAATCATTTTCCAGGAGACACCTGAACATGGATGAGCAGGGAGGGTTGAGGGGTGAGGGGTGAGGGGTGAGGGCTGAGACCTAACCCTCACATAGACCACCCAGGTCCAGCAAGGCCGCTGTGAACAGGCAGGGGGGAATACACTGACGGTTCCTCTACGTACTTGGTGATCTTGAAGATCCGGAGCAAGCGAAGTGCCCGGAGCACGCTGATCCCGAACGACATCCCGGGCCGGAAGAATCCCCACACCACCTCGAAGATACTGCCCACGATCACCTGAAGACACAGCGCGGGCAGCAGCTTATGAATGTGTGCGTATATGTACGTATACACAGCTACGTGTGTGTGTATCTCTCAGTCCCTCCAGAAAAATGCGGCGTTTTTTTTGTGATTGTTGCGGCCAAAAATCCTTGATTATGCAGCACGTTTTCTTAAAAAAATGCGATGAAATATGTGGCATATTTATGCATTGAAATTGCGGGAACTTGCGAAAATAGCAGCTTTTCGATAACGTTCCCATGGCAACAGGGGGAAATGGCTGCTCTTGTGTGAAGTAAACAAAACATTTTTCAACTCTCTGCTGAGATACATGTGACTTTTTTGCAACGAAAATAAGGGGATTATCAAATCATGCAAGCCCTGCATATTTTGCGCGGAAATCTGCAATTTATGCGGTGAAAGTGCGGCATATTTGAAAAAATGCGGCCCCTGCATGAACATGCAGACTTCTGGAGGGACTGATCTCTGTATGACCAACCTCTGTTTAAAATGAATCACCTGCAGCCACCGCAGCTTATTTGTGTGAATTTATATGCAACTATACACAGGTAAAGATGTGTGTATCTGTATATATTGTAATGGGAAATATCACAATATCCTCTCTCTATTTAAAATGAATCACCTACCCCACAGCACGTGCGGCAGCTTGTGAATGTGTACTTATACACGGTTACGTATGTGTTTCTCGTGTACATCTTGCCTCTTTTTTAAATGAATCACCTGCAATCACACAGCACGGGCAGCAGCTGTTGTATGCGTACGTATTTGTACATATGCACAGGTACATACGCGTGTTTCTGCATATTTCCTACCTCTTTTTAACATGAATCACCTACCACACAGCAGCTGTTGTATGCGTACGTTTATGTACGTATACACGGTTTTGTTTGTGTGTATCTGTATACATAAATCCTACCCCTAAATTAATTTGGCATTTGCATTTTACATTTTACATTTTTACACATACTTAAAATGTACGTGTAAGTGTCTTTGTGTACCTTGAAAGTGCTGTAAATAAAACCATATTATTGATATAATTCATAATCCTAGCTTTTTTAAGCCTCTCACCAAAGGGGTCTGATCTGAACTGCGTCGATGCCTCATGAGCTAGGCTCTAGGTTTGAATGCTAGGCTCTAGGTTTGAATGCTAGGCTCTAGGTTTGAATGCTAGGCTCTAGGTTTGAATGCATAGAATATGAAGAGGGATCTCCAGGGAGTCACAGAGTTCCAGGACCGAGTCCCGTGGGAGCTCACCCCACAGTCGAAGCGGTTGAAGGAGGAGTGGAAGTAGAGCCGGAG
>NC_079419.1:4348667-4351167 GCF_026213295.1 Gadus chalcogrammus
GGCTTCTCCTGAACTGTAAAACCGAATAAGTTCAGTTAACTCAAAATGTTTTTTGCAACTGATTACATCATGCGAATATTGAAGTTATGGGATAAAATTGTATTAGGCAAAATATTAAGTAAAAAATTAGTCAGGAGGAGGATGAGGACGTCTCTCTCAGACGCGGACATCAAACTCAACTGCATCCCTGACCGAGCTCCACATGTCCACACACAAACTTTAAGTGTCCGAAGGTCTTAACCCTCTCTCGGACGGGGCCATCAACATCAACCCACCCTCCAGACAGAGCTCCAAGCAACCACACACACCTCGTCAAAACGTGTCCCTTCGTAGTGACGTCAAAATGGCTCAGTGAAGGCACTCAATCACGGTCATATCTTAGTCACGGTGACAACGTCCTTCCAGCTCGCCCATCAGTGGTCAGCACCGGAGAGACCACCGCCTCCATGCACCGTCACCTCTATTCAACGTTCAGCCTCCTCCTTCCTCTTTCGCATCACTCTCTGATTTGCAACTTTGACTTTCTTCCTTTTTCCCGTCTTGTGATGTAAAGTCTCTCTCTCTCTATACTCAATATTTTTTCATTGACATCTCTCTTTATCCCTTTAACTCTCTCTCTCTCTCTCTCTCTCTCTCTCTCTCTCTCTCTCTCTCTCTCTCTCTCCTCTCCCTCTCTCTCCCTCTCCTCTCCTCTCTCTCTCCTCTCTCTCTCTCTCTCTCTCTCTCTCTCTCTCTCTCTCTCTCTCTCTCTCTTTGTTGGGTAGCTTACAATTTAATTCACAGAAGTGCGGAAGGCGAACAGTAGCAGGCTATTATACATTACAGCCAATTCACTCCGCCACCCACCTATCTGCTGGCTACATAACCTGAGTGTGCTCTGGTAAACACTCTGTTTTCTTCTCCATCGCCATGCCTACAATCGCGGCCAACGTGCCAGCAGAAAGAAACAGGACGGAAAAACAAAATTCAAGCCAGGAGGCCACTCCATGACCTTTAGCAGGGTGGTTATATCAGCGTTCGGAGTGAGTGAGGATGGATGGACTGTTGGCTTCAGGCTGAACCAGGAGCACAGACAAAAGGTTAAGCCGATAGCAACATGCCCTGTGTGTCGCCTGCAGGCATCAGACTCAACACTCACTTGTTCAGAGTTCAACTAGACCCTGCATAGCCTCCCCCCTTGGCCCCAGAACCCCCCCCCCCCACACACACACACACACACACACACACACACACACACACACACACACACACACACACACACACACACACACACACACACACACACACCCCTCTTACGCACTTATTGAATGTTGACCGTCCTTGCACTTAAAAATTGTTCTTAGCATCTTCTAGCATCTCATCCAAGCTATCTTTGGTGCATAAGGGGGAATGGGTTAACCTAGCAGTTGTTAGAGCTTGCCACTTGGTTCTATGAACATCCTTAGTGTACCGAAAGCGATATATTGTTGTTTCTCTTTCTTCTGACAAGTGTAATTATTGTAAGTCGCTTTGGATAAAAGTGTCTACTCAACGCCCTTAATGTAAATGTAAATCGGTGAGCCGGAAGCGTGACCCCTACCCACTCGTAAAGGACTGTTCATCGGGGAGATAGTCAGGAGGGGAACGGGTTGAAGGGTAACCGGAAGGTTGCTAGGTCGATCCCCGGCTCCTCCTAGCTGAGTGTCGAGGTGTCCCTGAGCTAGACGCCTCAACCTAACTACTCCCGACGAGCTGGCTGTCGCCCTGCGTGGTTGACTCCGCCGTCGGTGTGTGACTGTGTGAATGAACGGTTGTAAGTTTGCTTTTGCATAAAAGCATCAGCAAGAATCCCCGAAATGTAAACGCATCAAAAAGAGCCTCACTGGGAGTGGCTGCTGCTGAAAGTTACCCGAGGAACGAGTTAATAGAAGAGTCATCGTGCCGGCAGCAGATTCTCAGCGGGACAGAAAGGGTAGACAAAACCGACGGTCTGCGCCGCACAGCCTGGCAAGTTCTTCTTCAGCCAAGTATCTCTGATCAGCCAGCCAGCTGCAGCAGAACCCCGCGTGGGACTCACCCGCTGAGCACCACGATGAAGTCCATGACGTTCCAGCCGTTCCTCAGGTAGGAGCCCTTGTGGAACACGAAGCCCAGAGCCAGCAGCTTGATCCCCGCCTCGAAGCAGAAGATCCCGATGAAGTATGGCTCCGTCTTCTCCTGTGAGTTGGAACGCAGCCGCATCATGTTGATTGATATTGACACGACTACCACTCATGTTATTGTTATTATCCGGATCCGTAATGCTCATTCTTATCCTGATCATCATCATCATCATCATCATCATCATCATCATCATCATCATCATCGTTAATTGTATTATTCTACACACCCTGATCAACAGCCCGAAACTTTCTTTTTAAGTGTTTGTCTGTCTTCAGGAGTCCTACTTTTGTTTGTATTGTAATGTGTTATGAGGTAACGTGTACATTGTTCATGTGAGGTGCTCAAATGTACGACCCAT
>NC_079419.1:4358667-4391167 GCF_026213295.1 Gadus chalcogrammus
CATTTGCTTAAATGAAACAGCGGGGTGTGGAGGTAACGAGTGGGAGGGTGCACGGCGGAAACGGGCCGGTTCCGTGCGGTGCGGTGTGTGCTGCTGTGCGATGCTCGGGAAGGGCTTGTGTTTCAGGACGCCGCTGCCTGAGTGCTCGCGAGGAGGGAAGACAGAGCAAGTGGGCCCGCAGGTGACATGCGTTGCGAGTTGGAATGCTAATGGGTGTACTTAGCGCCGTAGCGCTGGAGAGCATTTATGTAATTGCAGACAGGCTTTCACCGAAACATTGATTAGAGTGGTCTTAGCGTTTTTTTTATTTCCCCCTCCATCGTTACCTAGCAACTGACAACCTCGGCCGTCTGAGTTATGTCATTTCGATTCGATAACTAACTGACATACTGTATATAAATGGCTGTGAGAAGAAAAAAAAAACGGAAGTGTGAATGTGATGTATATTGTGATGAATAATCAAACAGCGATTCAACTACAAATGAAATTGTCGTAAACAAGTTAGAGCCACGTTTTGAAGGATGAAAAACAAACACTCAAAGGACGTATTTGTTTCAGAACACGAGAAGCTCGAGCAAGATACATCGAGGAGGACAATCGCATCACCCTCGTATCCACGATGACATTCTAGAAGCTCGAGAAAAGATACATCGAGGATGACATTTGCATCACCCTCGTATCCACGATGACATTCAAGGTCATGGTCTCAGCAGAGTAAAGGCAGCGTTGCATTTCCGTCTTTCACAGCCTCCCAGGGTCTGTGTGTTCACATGTGGCTGGGCTGTTTTCAGAGGCGGATCTGCCTCAGCTCTCCGAGTTTGATTCCATAGCAGCCCCTAATGGCCACGCATCATCAATACACATTGTTCTGTCAGAAGAGCCGTCTTTTTACACCACACCGGGGAGAAGGCCGGCAGCGTTGTCGGGGGCTGAGATATGTGTGTAGGCCTACGTGTGTACATGTCGTGTGTGTGACATGAATGACGGAAATTATTAAATAATTGATTGAAGTGTATAGGGAGGAGAATACAGTAATATACTGTATTATATATGTATAGTATATTATTACAGTAATATACTATAGGCCTACATATATATAGATGTATAGTATATATATATGTATATAGGGAGGGATGTGGAGAGATAGCAAGAGAGTGAGAGAGAGAGAGAGAGAGAGAGAGAGAGAGAGAGAGAGAGAGAGAGAGAGAGAGAGAGAGAGGAGAGAGAGAGGGAGTGAGTGAGAGAGAGAGAGAGGGAGGGAGTAGAGAGAGAGGAGAGGAGGAGAGAGAGAGAGAGAGAGGGGGGGGAGAGAGAGAGAGACAGAGAGAGAGAGAGAGAGAACGAGAGAAGAACAGAGCAGAGAGAGAGAGAGGAGACAGACAGAGAGTAGAGAGAGAGAGACAGAGAAGAGAGAGAGAGAGAGAGAGAGAGAAAGAGAGAGAGAGAGAGAGAGAGAGAGAGAGAAGAGAGAAAGAGAGAGAGGGAGAGCGATTGAATATATATATATAGAGAGAGAGATGGAAAGGGGATGTAAATCCAACAATGCAACACGTGTGGAGTGGGGTGGTTGGTAGTGGGGGGAATGGAGGCCGTGCGGGGGGGGGGCGGTGGGGTGGATGGGTGGGCCTTGAGGGGGTGTCAAGGTTGCTCTAGATAGAGGGCCACTTCAGACGCAAGCGTGCGTGTGTGTGTGCGCGTGCGTACGTGCGTGTGTGTGTGTGTGTGCGTGTGTGTGTGTGTGTGCGTGTGTGTGAGTGTGTGTGTGTGTGTGTGTGTGCGTGTGTGTGTGTGTGTGTGAGTGTGTGTGTGTGTGTGTGTGAGTGTGTGTGTGCGTGTGAGTGTGTGTGTGTGTGTGTGTGTGTGCGTGTGTGTGTGTGTGGGTGTGTGTGTGTGTGTGCAGGCGAGCGGTTCAGCGCGGGGGCGTGGCTCCGGCGTTTAAAGGTCCACATGTAAGCATGCTATGCGCTGCCAATGACAACCAGCGCTCGGCGTGCGACTGACCCATCGCTGGCACCGTCACGCCGGCATTGAGATCAAATAAAACCGAAAAACCAGGGAGCGGGAAAGGGGAAGGCCCCTCGCCGTGACATCAGCCACCGCGGCCCCTCGGATTAAAGCCAGGGGAGATTAATTACGGGTTCCAGTTATGGCGGACCGAATCAAAAAGTTATGCTAAGCACTTTGTAGATGAATAAACATGGCTGTTTAAAGGCTGCCATTTTTTGCTAATTAGTTTTAAAAACGTGTCCCATTGTTAGGACTGTTGAACGTGATACCGCTGCTCGGAGGGGCTTCAAAAGACCCCCCCCCCCCCCCCCCCCCCGACATCCATCCCACCCCCAAACCCCAACCTCTCTACCCAACACCTCCCCCCCCCCTCCCCCCCCAACACCCCAACCCTCCCTCCCCCTCACACTCCCATCTCCCTCCCCCCTCCCCCCACTTCCCCCACTCCCCCAGCTCCCTCCTTACAAACCCCCCACCCCCCCCTCTCCCTCCCTCTCCCCCCAAACAGCGGGCCCTACTCACTCCCACTCCTTCCGGCGGGCCTGCGGCGTGCTCTGGATCTTGTGCGCCTGGTGAGCCATGATGACGTCCTTCTGCTCCAACAGACCCCCCCTCCGCCGGAGCATGCCGTGGGGGCTGACGGAGCCCGAGCCGGGCTCGGCCGGACCCTCCCCCTCCCCCTCCCCCTCCTCCTCCTCCTCTCCTCCCCCCCCTCCTCCGCTCGTGGTCGGCACGTCGAAGGTGGCCGCCCGGGGGGGCAGAGCCAGGTACTCGTTGAGGGCCCGGGGTACCTGAAGGGAGGTGGAGCGCGAGCCCTGGAGCAGGCCATGGCGGGCCACGGGGCTGGGGGCCCCCCTGGACACGGGGCTGGGGGTCCCCCTGGACATGGGGCTGGGGGCCCCCCTGGACACGGGGCTGGGGGTCCCCCTGGACACGGGGCTGGGGGTCCCCCTGGACACGGGGCTAGGGGTCCCCCGGGACACGGAGCTGGGGGTCCCCCTGGACACGGGGCTAGGGGTCCCCCTGGACACGGGGCTAGGGGTCCTCCCGGACACGGGGCTAGGGGCCCCCCCGGACACGGAGCTGGGGGTCCCCCCAGACACGGAGCTGGGGGTCCCCCGGGACACGGGGCTAGGGGTCCTCCAGGCCTCCGGCTCCGGGAGCGACAGGGACGAGGACTGGCTCCGCCCCCCCAGGACGGGGGTCCGGCGGGGGGCCGGGAGGGCCCGGTCCCGGGAGCGGTCCGAGTGGGGGTGCATCCAAAGAAGGGACGGCGTCCTCTGCTGGTCACCGCCGGGGGGCGGGGGGCCTCGGGCGCCTTGGGGGAGGGGCCGGTCGGAGGCGGGGCGCATCACCGGGCGGGCGGGGCAGTGGGGGGCGGGGGCGGCTGGGCAGTGGGACCCCCGGTCTCAGCACCATGCTGGGGAGGAATAAGAGCGAAAAGAGGGGGTTATTTTTTGATGAGGAGTAAGGCCCAATCCCATTTCTACCCCTCACCCCTTCCCCTTACACCTCCCCCTTGTTTTGAAGTGGGGAAGGGGGGAAGGGGGAAGGGGAAGGGGGAAGGGTAAGGGGAAGGGGGTAAGGGGAGGGGAAGGGTGAACAAGGGGAAGGGGAAGTGGCTGAAGGGGGTAAGGGGAGGGGGAAGGGAAGGGCCGGACAGGAGGAAGGGAGGAAGGGGAAGGGGAGAGGGGGAAGAGGGAAGGTGGAACCCCTACCCCTTTGTTTTTCGCTTAACCCCTCTACCCATTAACCCTCCCTTACCCTTCCCCTACCCTCCCCTTCCCTCACACTTTACCACCCCTTTTTCCCCCTTCCCTTACCCCTTCCCTCTTAACCCATTCCCCCTCCCCTCACCCCTTCCCCTTACCCCTTACCCTTACCCCTTCAAAACAAGGTGGAGGGGTAAGGGGTAGAAATGGGATTGGACCTAAATGAAAAGAGTGAAAGAGGAAATGGTTGTCGACAGACGTGTGGGACGCTGGGTTCATCGTCATCATGTGACGGTCGTCTGTTTCGTTCCGTTCATGCTGATTATAGCACGCTTAAGGAGAAGGTTATGTTTCCACTGTGGACATCTGCCGGGGTGGGGGGGGGGGGGGGGCAGCAGAAGGTATACTCTAAAGCTGTACATTGAGAAATTCGGCAATCAGAAGAAGCCCCCAGTATATACTGTAGTCGCAGTCTGGCAGAGGAAATCATCGCTTCACAAAGTCCCTTTTTGCCGGAGAAGAATAAATAGAGATGTTTATTCTGGGAATAATTGAGCCATCTGACAACTTCATAGAAATCATTCAAAATGTGTCTCATCGCTTTGATGCTTTTGCATGGAAGTCGAGAAATATGTTATTCGTGTTTCTCCTCGTAGTGGTGTGTGTGTGTGTGTGTGTGTGTGTGTGTGTGTGTGTGTGTGTGTGTGTGTGTGTGTGTGTGTGTGTGTGTGTGTGTGTGTGTGTGTGTGTGTGTGTGTGTGTGTGTGCGTGCGTGCGTGCGTGCGTGCGTGCGTGCGTGCGTGTGTGTGTGATGGCTGGTTCAAGCAGCCTCACCTGGCCCGAGTCAGACTGACTGTAGTCTGGGGCTGAGTGAGGCTTCAAACCTGTTGCACATTGAGTAAAAAGTGTGCGCACAGTTAAACCAGCCATCTCCACTTTGAATCTCTTGCATGGCAACATGGGGCACAAACTTTACATAAAACCGGCTTCACCACCACCAACAGCACCCTGCTTCTTGGAGAGGCCCATCAGAAGTGACCTTGGTGGATCGTGCTAGCCAGCGCGGCGTGTAGCAGAATACCTTGCTACAGTTATAGTGGCATTTTGCAAGTGTAATGTATATGATGAAACTTAATGTAAAAAGAATCTAAGACGAGGAGCTATATTATTCACACCCACTCTTTGTCCTTTTGAGAGAGAGCGAGGGAGAGAGAGAGAGAGAGAGAGAGAGAGAGAGAGAGAGAGAGAGAGAGAGAGAGAGAGAGAGAGAGAGAGAGAGAGAGAGAGAGAGAGAGAGAGAGAGAGAGAGAGCTAGCTACATTGGCCAACCTCCCCAAAAAGCTGCCCGGCAGGAGTTTAAGTCCAGCATGAGGCTGTCTGAGATTAGTTGCCAAGGCAGTAAAGAGGGTACTGCTAGACACAACAGCACATCCTGACCTCAACTGCAGGAAGGAGTCCTTCTGCAAGCGAGAGAGAGGCTGAGGGGTCCATTCAATAAGCAGGATGGATTATCTGAGCACAGCTATATGATGGCTCTGTGTGTGTGTGTGTGTGTGTGTGTGTGTGTGTGTGTGTGTGTGTGTGTGTGTGTGTGTGTGTGTGTGTGTGTGTGTGTGTGTGTGTGTGTGTGTGTGTGTGTGTGTGTGTGTGTGTGTGTGTGCGTGCACTGTCCATGCATGTGGGAGAGAGACCTATTCATTCATTGTTTCTCCTTTGCCAGCTATACTGACATTCATTTTAGCAATTTGTCTCATTGAAATACCAACACACACACGCACAAACACACACGCACACAAACGCAGACACAAACACACACACACACACACACACACACACACACACACACACACACACACACACACACACACACACACATACACACACACACACACACACACACGCACACACACACACACTGTATAATCGATGTTAGACCTTCAAGGGTTTATAGGAAGCCGTGTGTTAATCAAAGCAGGATCCAGTGACACTTAAACGTCGATAATCTACCTTTACTCAGGAAACTGTATCTCCATCCGAAACGTGAGCATTGAATCGATATTTAATCAGAATCCGATTTTCATTCATGTTTTTTTGCGAAAAAATGTATATTTATTTTAATTGAATAAGCTAACAAACTAATGCAACCACATGTTGAAAGCAAAGTAATTCTCCTCACGTGCACATTAACACAGGTTTAAAAAAACACAATCCATGACTTGCTGTTAATTCTCTGTTCACCATAAGACTCAAGACACAGCACCCTGTGTCCGTCAAAACACCTCAGCTCCCCCGGCTAAAATCCTACAAAAGTCACCGATATAAGGGAAGACAACCACCACAATCGCCGAATGACTTTGTATAAATCGAGTTAATTTTGTTTTGTTAGGTTTTTTACCTGTCAACGAGGCGCATATCTCCATTATATCCGCACATCCACGGCTAGAAGTGTCCAGAATCATCCAGCTTCATCCTCCAAGTTAAAGTGAGCAGAGATGAATCCGCGTGGATTCCTCGGGTGACGAGTGCCTCTGGATGGACTAAATCACGTCTGAAGACGGGAGTGTGGCTTCGAGCCCGGGGAGTCTGGCGGAGATGAACATAAATAGGCATCTGAAAGAGGAGAGCTAAGCATGGACATAATCCCAATTATCTTCAGCGACTATGTGCTGTGAGTCAGTTTGGCGATCAATGGTGAATGTATGATTTCACTTCTACTGAGGAGATTGGCTCTTTAAAAGCAAATAGTTGATTGTTAGTTGGTTTAATTTATTAATTTTAATTTAGATTAAAATGCCAATTGATGAATATATAGGATATTACTAAAAATACATATATTAGTTGCCAAATACATTACAAGGATTGTTTATCATACTATAATAATTTACATTCTAAGTATAAATACATACCTATTGGCTATTTTTTGAAAATGAATGCATGCAACAGGTACTCGTTCCCCTGCAACAGTGGAAGCTGAAGGCATCCTTCAGTCAACGGGTCGATACGAAGAAAAATGTATGCCTGACCCAAGTTCACCACTAGATGGCGACATCTCTACCTGAAACACAGACGATAAGCTCCAGTAAACCAGCAGGCCTGCAATACATCTGGAGTTCAGAATCATACATTAAATAGGCTGGGTAAAATAAACAATATTGACGTTCACATGTTTATGAGTTAAAACACCGTTTAAACCAACTTTTACATTTTTTACAAATATTATGTTGGAGGGAAACATGAGCATGACGTTCGGTCGAATATAGATGACGACGACGAAAGATTCCTCACGTTGACGCAAACACGGTCTGACATCCCGTAAACGCTCGGTCGGATTATAATACGTTTAATGAAACAACGGCCTATTCCCAGAGCATGGCTAAATCACGGCATTTTGCAGTATATATAGGCCAATGATCAAAGAAACATGCCAGCGACATGGCTAGGGACGTGTAGGAGAGGTGTCATGCGGGGTGTTTGCTTATTAGACAGCTAAACAGCTTCAACGGTCCCACTCAGAGGAGAAGGAAGCCTCAACCGTTTAAAAAAACGGTTAGCCGACTGTAATGCAGTTCATACAGTAGATGCGTTGTGCAATTAATAAATACTATGATAGAGATTTCGGATTGGTTAGATTCAAGAGGAGGACAAGAAGTGAAGGGAGAGACACATTCAGGAGGTGGGAGACTAATGAGGAGGAAGACCAATGAGGAGCCAGACCAATGAGGAGACAGACCAAGGAGGAGGTAGACCAATGAGAAGAGAGCGACCAATGAGGAGCTAGACCAATCAGGAGCCAGACCAACGAGGAGCAAGACCAATGCGGGAGCTAGACCAATGAGGAGCTAAACCACTGCGGAGGTTTACCGATGAGGAGCCAGACCAATGAGGGAGCTCGACCAATGAGGAGAGAGAAAGAGGAAAATAAAGGGTCGTCGGGGAGAAGGACAACGAGACACACGTAAGGTCCGAGCAGAGGCGAGGCTGGGGGAAAGGCCAGGTCCACCCTGCCCTCAGGGGAGGCTATATGTGGGGCGCACATGGATCCATCCAGGACTGAAGGTTGTGTAGATTTACTGGCCCTTATGGAAAGCACCTGGCTCCTCAATATGAATAATCCCCGTAATTCCAAATTGACTCCTTGAGTCCTGGCCTGAGCTGGAAACAGCCAGCGTCTTGTCTTTCCATCCCTTTGTTCCCCTGTCTTTTGTTCCGGAGAGACTCTCTCTCCCTCTCCTCTTTTGTACTTTGAAGAGAGACTCATCCAGCCCACTCTTATTTTTTCTCCCTTCATTATTCTTTCTTAATTTCTCCTCTTGCGTCGGCTTGTCGTCTTCTCCTGTTCTTCTTCCCTCTCGTCTCCTCAGGGAGTTTCTGTTGCAGCCTTTTGTTCGTTCCTGCCCTTCTCCACATGGCCTCCTCTTTCTCCTCCTCTTCCTTCTCTTTCTTCCATATGATTCCTCCTCTTCCTCCTCTTCCTTCTCTTCCTCCTCTTCCTCCTTTTCCTCCTCTTCCTCCTCTTCCTTCTCTTCCTACTCTTCCCCAACTTCATTCTCTTCATTCTCTTCCACCTCTTCCTTCTCTACCTTCTCAATGATTCCTGATGTTCCCTCTTTCCCGGGCCTCCTTATCCAAATGCTCCACTTGTGTTTGAACTCCATTGCATGGAGTATCATCCTCTCTGTTTTTCGCACTGCTTTTCTTTCCTTTCATTTTCGTTTTTCCCAGGCTTTTCTCTCCTTTTTCATTCAACCTCTTTGTTAAAACTCCTTTATGAGTCTCTCTCTCTCTGTCTATATTCCTCTAGGTATGCTCTTTCCAAAGCTTCCTTGAGTGTTGGGAAAGTTCACTTTCTACGTGAACTAGTTCAAAGTTCAGTTCACAAATTTTAAAATGAACTAGTTCAGTTAAACATTCACAATTCAAAATTTTGAACTAAGTTCACAGTTCCAAAAAATGAACTAGTTCATAGTTATTTTTTTTCAATATGTTGCTGTGAGCTATTATTTTTTTCCGGTATTTTGAACGTTGAGCCCCCTTTGTGGTTTGTCTAGGATGAAATAGAGTGGTTTAATCAAGTATCGTAGCGAAATACAGTTCCTTTTCTATCGTGTTTTATTGCACATTTAGCGCATTTTGTAAATCCCATCGATTTCTGTTGGAAGACTCATTGCTCGTTTCAATGGGAATCGCGACGGTTTATACTTCCAACATAAAGTGTACATATTTATAGCTGACAACACCGCAACTGCAAATTAACCACACGGAGATAACCATGGCAACCGGTCAAAAAACACGGCGTCCTGCGCGCGCTTCCGCCGTGTTGATAACGCCTCTATTGAACGAAGTTTAACCGAGTATGAACGAGTTCATGAACTATCGTTCAATGAACGCGTGCAGGCACAACACTGGCTTCCTTATTCCTCCCCTCTCCGATGATATCCTTTCACTTCCATTTCCAGGATCATATCCTAATGTTCCTGCCAAGATTCAAATATCCCCAAGCACACACGATACCGAATGGTTTTACGTCAATCTTAAATCGAAAGTCAAGGTCTTTATAAAGCAGTCCATCAACCTCACATTCAACAATGACTTAACACCAATAGGCCTACTGGAAGAATGACATTTCTGAAATAACAACCCAGTCTGGAAACACGTGACACTGTCACGTCATTTAATCTATTAATTCGTGATCTGGGACATGTAATTAAAAGAAAATCGTGCCAAAAGCACACATTTGTAACAATATGACAGCTTTTGGCCACCCGTTTCTACTTTCACCTTTGATTCTGAGAAATTGTGACAATTCACGGATATATTTAATGCAAGTGCGCTGCTCTGTAGGCAAACCGCAACGAAAAAAAGGTAGCTGCTTCATCTCTTCTTTTTAGAATGAGTTTGAAATTTCGTTTTTTTGGCACGAAGAAATTGAAATTACGTGTCCCAGATCACAAATGAATAGATTAAATGACATGAGGTGACAGTGTCACGTATTTCCGTGAGGATGTTAAATGTTTTCCACCAGCTACAAATCATTTGGTAAAATAAACGAAAACTGTCTACCTAACAGAGTATGTCTGTCTGCAGATTGCGGATGGCTGACTTTGCCAATTGGTCTCCTGTTAAATAAATTTAAGTTACATAACTTTGTATTTTGTTTTAGAGATTCAACTCTTTGCATTGGTAATTAATATGTAGTGGAGGCGCCACAAAAATATTTATTGTACTGATTTAGACATCAACAACTAACCATATTTCATAAGATGGTTTGGTGTGAAACAAAGCT
Source organism: Gadus chalcogrammus (assembly GCF_026213295.1). Lineage (NCBI taxonomy): Eukaryota > Metazoa > Chordata > Actinopteri > Gadiformes > Gadidae > Gadus > Gadus chalcogrammus. The sequence goes on from NC_079419.1 coordinate 4,368,670, forward strand.
TTCTTCATTGACAACAAACGACAATAGCAAAAACACCTTTCTTCCTTTTATGTACTTCCTGGTCCTCTGCCTCGCTTACCGTTTGAATTTCCCTCCATTTTGACCGACTGACTGTAGCTCCGCCCACAACCACTTGACACTCCAATCTTGAACTACAGTGCAAGACCTCTACAGTATGCGAGCAAAACAAGAAAATTTAACGTGTGTACCTGCAGGGAAATAGGCATTACCTGCATGCATGGATTATTTATTGTTTTAACAGTACCTACGTTGCTTGCCATATTTTATAGCGTAACAACCACAATCAGATCAAAGGTCAGTTTAAGCGTTTCTGTTCCCCACTTAAGACGTCTTATAAAGTGGGGGTTCGAACAGAGAAGCATTTGTACCTGAAAAAATAAGCATTATTATCCACTTAATGTCAGAAATTGCTGTGTAATTTTGACTGATCTACAAAAGATAAATAACTGCATATGTGTTGTATATTTATGACACTAATCCAAAAGGGTTAAAAAGACAGGAACAGTAGTCATCATAATCATCAAGAGTCAATTTATTTTTTAATTTTTCTAAAATGCAAAGGACATAACAGGATTTGAGAATAAATCCAAAGTTGAGTGCACAAAAATGTTTCACTGCAAGCGTTTATGTACAAGGATCCAAATCACCAGACTATACAGAATTGCATCAATAATTAGAGTCAACCTGGTGAAGTGCTCCGAGCGCTGGAGGCTCCACCGTCGAAGTCGGGTGGGAAGTAGATTAACGTGACACCAATTAACTTTTTTTTTGTGTAAATCCCATGAAACAAATTAAAGTTCACTTTTAGTGCATTGAAAAGAACCACGTAATTCAGAACCAGGACGTTTCAGATCCGATCAAATGAACGCTTTGCGGCCAGAAAACAAAAACAATATGTCTGATAACATCAACTTGTAAAGTAGATCAATTAAAACAAGGCCCACTCCGTTAGTTAACACATTATCAGAACAAACTGGACGTTTATAACGCCGAGCGGTCAAAACTGGTGATTGTACTACATCTGTATACCCACAATATACATTAGTGCCGTCATATAGTAATTCATATCACCACCCTCCCCACCACGGTCTTTGTAGAATAATGACAATTATCACACCACAAACTGATCAGTCAGGCAGATTCCTTCGGATACATTCTCTCTCTGTTTCCCAGTGAGGACCAGAATATAAATTTGGCTTAGGTGTTAAATATTATTGAACCTCAGGGCTGGGTGAAGTCCGAAAAAACATTTAGTTCATGTCATCTTATGTTGACACCTTCTGGGGCATTCATAGCGGCCGCCATGTCAGATAACAAAATACATTTAGATTCCTGAATGAGACAATTTAGTGCTAAATAACTACCACAAAGGACGTCAGGTCTGATCGTCACCGTTGTCGTTGATAACAGCCCAGCCCTCGCGTAAATTGTTCCCATTCAGGACTGGGATGATTCGCCGTCTTCCCCAGTTCCAACTACAGTATATATTCCCCATCCTCCCCCTTGATTGATACCTTTACTTTGTACATGATACAATGGAAATAAAAAGCTATAATGCAGTTCAGTTCAACAGTATGCGTGCGATAGAGAGAAGCCAAAAACACTCACTACAAATAAAGACCTAAAGGAAGAGACTCGATATGAAAAAAACGATAAAAACTGTAAATTCCTCCGAATATCAACACCGATGAGCTTAGATACACGAATAACACAAATTTACTTTTTTTCTTCTTCTTCCAACCACCAGTAGCAGTTAGCGAAAGTGCTCTGGTCAGACGGGTAAAAAAATAATTTGTCCACAAACCCCCCCGAGAAATCATTTGGACTGCAGGGTTTCGGTCACAAAAATCTGTAACAACTGGTTTTCTTTTCCTTCTACGGATGCTCCTCTTCCTCCTCCTCCTCCTCCTCCTCCATCTCCTCCCCCCAGTAGCCTGTCTCTTCCCCTGCGTCACCTTCGGTCCAGCGGGTTAGTTGTCATTTGTTAAAGGGAAGGCATGCGGGCAGGATGACTGTAGAGCAGGCCGGGCCTGCTAAAGGCTCGGCCACCTCTCCCTCCAACTCTGTCCATGTGGCTTTCTCTGGGCTGTAGCAGATGGTGGACGACTTGTAGGCACCCTGGAGTGAACACCACCAGAGACCAGGGAAGAAGAAGAAAAAAAGAACGATAATGACAATGATGTGGCGACAGAAATTCAAATCAGACCTTTTTAGCGAACTGGGCTTTTTTCCCGTAACACGTCAATCGCAAGAGATTGACGTGTTGAGACGGAGTCATCTTTTGGCACTTAACGTGTCACATTTCACTCCCTGTCCTTATGTTTCTCGCATCTCTGATTGTCCTTAACCCACCTTGATTGTCTTCACCTGTCCCTCATTACCATTCCCCTCCTGAATTTAGTCAGCGTGTTTCCCTTCATCTGTGCCAGTTCGTCTTTTTTCTCTGTATCAAGCGTCCTGGTATTTTCTGTGTGATATTTACGGTTCCTGGTTTTCTGATCCCTGCCCGTTTACTCCCGACTACTTCATTTTCTTCTCCCAGCCGTTTGCCTTGAGCGTCACCTGATTTCCCGTGTACCGACCTATCTGCTAGTAAAGCCCATCCTTCCTACCCAGACTTTTGCCTCTCGAGTCGTGCTATTGAGTCCTATTTCCCCTGTTGCTCACCTGGCCGTTACATAACGTTTGCGTGGTTACACAGTAGGGCTGAACGATCTGGGGAAATAATCTTATTGCGATTATTTCGACCAATATCGCGATTACGATTTAGTATGTGATTTTTCTTTTTAAAGTTCCTGATGTTCTGCATTATTCACTCAACAAGCAATAAATAATTCTATAGTATGACCAACACAACATTGGAAGCAGTCAACATATTAACTGCCATTTCCTTGAGGCCATGCCTATACGTTGAGATGAATTGATGCATGAATTGATATAACATCTTCATTTAACTATTGAATTGTAAAAGAAGAAAACAAATACGAATCTTGCTGATCTCCAGTCAGTAACAGTAACAAATCCCTGGTCGGTTTGAATTAGATTATTCGTTCAGCCCTTATTATACGGCGAGCGCCATGCGAGCGACTGGAGGACATTGAACCGGGAGAGACGTGAGCGACGAGGGTTGGCCTCACCATGCTCCAGCTGTAGCCCCCCACCAGGAAGATGCTGTCGTCCAGGATGGCACAGCCCGGCCCGCTGCGTCCCTCCAGGATGGGCGTCTGCAGGATGTTCCACTGGTCGGCCTTGGGGTCGTAGCACTCCACCAGCATCACGTCCAGGTGGGAGAAGCCTGCCAGCGGGGCAGAAGCCGCATACGTGTGAACAAACAATGGTGTGTACCGACGTGGGCGTCTTGCAGGCGCCCGTGTGTTCCTTAAAAAGGTACCGTATTATACCACCAGGTGTGAATGTGGTTAGTCGTTACAAGAAAATCGGCCTCTTCTGACATCACAAGTGGGCGTGTCTACCTAGATGTGTGACGGATGGATGAGCAACGTTTGCTACAGTCCACTGGGTAGGCTGGTCGACTGATCTATCCAGCACACATCTAGGTGGATATGCCCACTTTTGATTTCAGAACAGTTTGTAACTACCAATCACACCACTAGCTTGTAACAGGCAATGACAAGCTAGGAGGGCTAACTACAAGCTAGGAGGGTAACTACAAGCTAGGAGGGATAACTACAAGCTAGGAGGGTAACTACAAGCTAGGAGGGATAACTACAAGCTAGGAGGGTAACTCCTAGCTAGGCGCTTTGACTCACAGCCAAATGGAAACGAGCTCCAAGCTGCTTGGAGTTCGTTTCCATTTTGCTCTGAGTCAATCCGCCTACCTGGCGGTTACCCTCCTAGCCTAAACACTCAAGCTTGAGATAAGAAACACACAATACAAACCCTTATCCCCCCCCGCTATACCAAGTGACTCGGTGTTAACCACGAGGCCACGAAGACGACCCAAACCCACGTTGCCCTGGCTGCTGTAGACCATCGGCCCTGAATGAACGAGACTCTGAATCCGTTGGGCCACCTCTGGTGAATGGAAGCGGCTGAACCCTTCCTTACCTTTCAGATGGTTCCCTCCGATGGCGTACAGGCGGTCATTCATCCCAGCCAGGGTGTGAATGGCGCGTTTTGTGTTCATATCCTGTTTCCGAGCCCACACGTCCATTACGGGGTCGTAGCAGTAGAGCCAGGACACGTACTCTCCATTGTGAACGCCGCCTGCAACAGGTGTAAATATAGCCGCCGTGTTATTACTCATTACTTCCCCAGCACCCTCCGCTGTGGCACCGGCTGGCTTGAGGCAGCCACGCTGATTCAGAGTGTAACTGTAACACGGGAACATGGAGACCAAACCAGAGAAAGCCATGGAAGAGGAAGGTAATAATTCAGCTCTGAACACGCTCACAGTTTCTGTTATATAACCGCAAACCCCTATTGTAGGACCTTTCTTCAATAAAGATTTGCCGTTTATTCAATTCAATTTTATTTGTATAGCCCTTGATCAACGCTACAGTCTCAAAGGGCTTAACAGGCCATATATTCATGATTTACATGTAACAAGCTTTTTTATTTTAAGAATATCCATCCATCCATCCATCCATATATATATGTATATGTATATGTATATGTATATATATATATATATATATATATATATATATATATATATATATATATATATATATAGATGGATATTCTTAAAATAAAAAAGCTTGTTAAAATAACGAACCGTGACTTCTGTGTACCGTTACACCCCTAATATATATATATATATATATATATATATATAAGGGGTGTAACGGTACACAGAAGTCACGGTTCGGTACGTACCTCAGTTTTTAAGTCACGGTACGGTACAGTACGGTACGGTTAATAGTTATGAGGAAAATTAAAAAAAACTGCTCGTTTCTCAACCCGTAGATAGAAGCAATGACAACACCAATAAACTTGGTTATGGCATTTGCATTTCTGAATTCCCAGACTGGGGTTGTTGAAATAGTGTTGTGAGCTGGGTTTGCACAGCTCGTTTTTTTTCACAGCAACAGTGATAGTAACACCTGGATGGTGCCTTTTCAAATGCGTGTGCATGTTATTAAAGTGCTGTACGTAGACACGGAGAGCCCTCTCCATAGTCGGAGAGCCTGTCGGAGACCCTCTCCGTAGCTTACGTGTGCATCGAATATTATTTAACTATCCGTCATGGACCTATTGGTCGACGCAATGGAGACGGCAAGGGCTGTGAATGGTCCTCTAACAAAATCATTTCCTTTATCACTTCTCCGGTTTAACTTTGCACCTTAATTACTTTGTACAATGTTTACTTTGCTACTTAAGGACCAATAAAACACCAAATAAGATTTGAAAAGCTTTGGAAGTTTATTTACAACACTGCTTACATGGTTTGTAGTCAACATATAAGATAGATTGGGCGGCGAATTGCATTGCGTATCCGACATCCCGACGGAGAGCTGCTGAGCGGATTACTCCGACTTCAAGTTTTAAATTCCGCATTGCAAAACAAGCCTTTACATTCGCCATATTAACGCTGTGTACGCCACATTTACCGCACCGACGTGCAAAACGGTACAAATACGTGTACCGTTACACCCCTAATATATATATATACATATACACACAATATAAAATTGTATATTGTGCAATTTTAAGTTTTTTTTAATGATAAAAACATCCTCTTCAAATAACATTCTTATCATGTTTAAAAAGCCTTTATTCATTTGTGAATATGTTCTCAACCAGCAACCAAACAAAAAAAACCATTTTGTTTTGTCACCCAAGGTCACAGCACTCTGCCACTAAAACCAATCAGCCTCTAGGGCTGCTGTGGCACAGAGAGAGGCTTGATGCCCACGGGGCCAAAGGTGGCCCTCTAAGGTAGTTCGAAGGGCCCTCAGGTTGAAAACATGAAGTGTAGGGCTTCATGCGGCCCAACCAGGCTGCTCCCATTCTCAAACACGGCCTCATTGTTTTGTTTGTTTTTGACAAGGTCTCAACCAAAGGGGGCCTGACGAAAAAGTCTCATTAGAGCACAAATGAAACCCTCGCTCCACAAGGACACTGCGCTGCACTTTAGTCCTGTTTAAGGTGAAGTGGGCTCTGTCGTGACCGAACAGCTGCCACGAGCGTCTGACTGTGACGGCGGGAGGGACTTTGACTCATCTGACAGCCTTTAGGAGGAACGCACAGACCGGCCGCCGTAACGACGGGCAGAAACGGGATCTAGCTCTGGGGACACAGATCATTTGTCCCCTCGTTCAGCTGGCTCTCAGTTCATCCCCATATCTCTTGTTTCCATCCCGTCTGACAGATTGTTGGAACAAAAAATGAATTAGGGGTCGACTATCAATTCGTTTTTTTGGCCAGAGTCAAACGCGACGCGGCCATTCAACTCCGATGTTTCTAACGCTCATCGTTTCCGCTACGGCTATCGCAGAAAAAACGTCAAACAACGTCGGCGATCGACGTCTACTTCGCTCCGGCCCCCGCGGCGGTCCTGACCTGAGATGTAGATCTTCCCGTTGTGTACGGCGCCGGCGTGCGCGGCCAGCGGCTGGGGCAGCGAGGACACGTACACCCACTCGTTGGTCTCCAGGTTGTACGACTCCACGCTGGAGAGGTAGCCCGTCTCGTTCCTCCCGCCGATCACGTACAGGTGCTTCTCCAGGCGGCAGGCGAAGAAGCTGGCTCTCCTGAGGAGGAGGAGGAGGAGGAGGAGGAGGAGGAGGAGGTGTCAGCCAGACAACATCATTAAGCACACGATGACAGTCACGGGGATGCTTAATAGCGAATGTGTCTCCGCTCGAAGGTGGGGAAATAACTAGCTGCAGGTAATGAATTGGTTTGGAACCAACATATTGGTTGGGCTTCTCAGCAAATAGGCTCTCTGATGCCGTTCAGAAGTGACAAACGCTGCGGTGAGGGCGAGGCTGCGCGGGGTGGGGGGTACAAGGAGAAGATTCTGCGTCGGTTAATTGCCATTTTTTTGTACCGTTGAACAAGCGTAACAAAGAGAAAGGGACAGATGGGAGACAAGACGATTGAGAGACGGACTTCTACGGGGTAAACACGGACTCACCTCTCCTGCATGGGGGGCAGTTGGATCCAGCTGTTGAACCTCGGGTCGTAGCGGCTCACGAAGTTGGTGCTGTGTTTTCCTGGGGTATAAAAAAAGCAGAAGGTTGCGTTAGACGTTTGTGTGGGTTAAATGGCAGCCATTTTTGTCAAGCGTTAGGGAGTGCACGCGATCAAATGCAAAAGAGTGCATCAAACATTCCGTGTGCTGGGATTGGTTGGCGTTAGCGTTCCGCCATGCTAATGTGTGCGTTGAACATTCCGTGTCTCGTGATTGGTTGTTGGCCTTACCGTTGGGGTTCCATTGGTCCTCTCCACCCATCAGCAGCAGGAAGTTCTCCACCTCCACCACGCAATGGTGGGCGCTGTTGTAAGGCATGACTGGGGAGGCGAGAAGAAGAAGAAGAAGAAGAAGAAGAAGAAGAAGAGAAGTTTGTTTGGGTTCAAACCCAGAATTTGGGCTCCGCAAGGCCATTGGTTATCATCTGGAGAGAGACGTGGAACGGACACACATTTGCGGGAAATGTGTTGTGAATAAATACATACAGATCCACGGCAAGAACTAGACTCTGTCCTCCTTTTGTTAAAATCGCCTCACACGACAACACAACGCACACGGCACACCAACACGACACACACCACACCACACCGGGTCCCTCTGCCAAAGTGACCCCATTGAGATGTAGAGAAATGGTCCTGGGTGACAGACATAATGAACATGATTGTGTTCACTCAATAAATCTCAGACCCGGCAGCTTTTGAGCCCAAATCAGTGGCATGTTAAAGCCCACCTGTCTCTATCAGTCATCTCCCCTCTCCTCCACCCTCCTCCCACCCCCCTCCCCCCCCTCCACACCTCCACCCCCCTCCACACCCCCACGCGCTGATGGATCACAGTTGCTGCAAAATTAGACAGCCCTGAATCTTATTCCTTTCCGATTGGCCTCTCTCTGCCATCTCACTCGTGCCGGCTGACACGTGGAGCTCCTCCATGAAATAGTGCACAGGGTGCGGGTTGGGGGGGGGGGGGTGGATGAGGGGGGGGAACCCCTCAGATAGATAGGGAACCCAGCGGGGACTACGCACACCGCTAAAGGCAGCTTTATCTGGAGAGAGAGAGAGGGGGAGATTAGGGCTGCCTGCCTCCAGAGTGTGTGTGTGTGTGTGTATGTCACGATTTGACACATGCAGAAGCAGTCTCTCTCTCTCTCTCTCTCTCTCTCTCTCTCTCTCATCTCTCTCTCTCTCTCTCTCTCTCTCTCTCTCTCTCTCTCTCTCTCTCTCTCTCTCTCTCTCTCTCTCTCTCTCTCTCTCTCTCTCTCTCTACTCTCTCTCTCTCTCTCTCTCTCTCTCTCTCTCTCTCTCTCTCTCTCTCACACATCACCGCCATGCAGTCAGCAGTCTATGAGCCACGGATGAGCAGACCGCCTGTCTGGTGACTGGTGATCTCACACACACACACACACACACGTCGACACGTAAACACAAGAAACAGACGCAAACGCAGACACGTACACAAACACACAAACAGGAACGCCCACACACGTAGACACAAGAAGACACACGCAGACACACAGATACAGACACACACAAACATGTAGACGACACACACACACACACACACACACACACACACACACACACACACACACACACACACACACACACACACACACACACACACACACACACACACACACACACACGAGGAGGGGGGGGGGGGGAAATAAAAAGATTACCGCTCGAAAGCATGTCATAGTGGGAAATTATCCCCAGTGCATGTTGACTAAAGACTTGATTCGCCCGCTACGCTCTTCCTCATTCGACGGCGGCATTGATCTGAGACAGGAAGTGACCCACATCTCTCTTCTAAACCGTGACTGATAGTCTGGGGCCATCACTAGCAGATCTGTTTGGATTTTTTCCCTTCAGTCAGTGCAGCACAATATCTCACAAAAACAAATGAACAAATCTTAAAGAAAGAAAAGTGTACATGCAGTTTAAATTCCTCCAATCCACCCCTCTTGAAAGGACGGCAGCGTTTAGCCGGACAGGGCCCTGGCCCAAATACCCAGCACCCAGCCCTGGGGAGGAGGAGGAGGAGGAGGAGGAGGAGGTGGAGGAGGTGGATCCCATTGTGTCTGCACTCGACAGTGAGTTCCCGGGCTCACTAGAGGGAGTCAGAAGCCCTCTGCATGGAGGCAGGGTTTCAGGGGGTCGCTTCAGTGACTCTACCGGCTAATGCACCACTGCTGCTGCTGCTGCTCTGCCTCAGACACTCCTCTCCTCCACCATTACTGTTGCGTCCCACTGAGCTGCCTTCTACCCCCATTGTTCTCCGCTCTCCTCGGTGGATGTCGCAGAACGATCCGCAAACGATCGAAAGCTAATTTTGTGCGTCTAAAATGTAAAGATAATTTAAAAGAAGGGGGGGGGGGGGTGGCAGGGTGAGGGGGGCATAGTTCATTACCGGAGGCCTGCTTCATTACGTGTGTGTGTGTGTGTGTGTGTGTGTGTGTGTGTGTGTGTGTGTGTGTGTGTGTGTGTGTGTGTGTGTGTGTGTGTGTGTGTGTGTGTGTGTGTGTGTGTGTGTGTGTGTGTGTGTGTTCTCCTTTGTCTCCCCCCCCCCCCCCCCCCCCCCCACCCCGTTCCACGCTGCCATGTCTCACGCTAGATAGCAAACCCGGCTATCTTTGACGCGACGCCAGCGATCAGATCTCCCCTCTACAGCCCCCCCCCCCCCCCCCCCTCTCCCTCCCTTCCCACCCCCCTCACTAAATTGCGTTGATGAATGTCTTAATCAAAGTCTGTCCCTCTCAGGTTTCGCCTCATTGAAAAGTTATGATTGAATGTTAATAATCTTCTATTCCACATACAGCGCATGGGAGCTACATCAGACGGGCACTGATGTGTTAAGGGGATGATTTTGCAGTTTTGTCCTTCCACTCGGTCACGGGCCATTTGAGTGTTAACTTTTTTTTGGTTTTGACTGATGGAAATCCCTACTGACCTTTTGCTTGTTGCAGTTGATACCCATAAGTGTGTCTTTGATGAGAAAATGATATCATAATAAATACCAGACGAGGGCATTGTGCCGAGCGTGCCCGGGACAAACAAGCCGGAACCAAGCAGTTCGGATCCGACGGGAATGATTGAAGGCGATAAAAAAAAAAGAGTCGGATGTATTTCGTCCAAGTAAAGCATTGGCGGATATCCGATATTGAACGATGTTAAACGCAAAACCAAAACTGATTTCGGCCATTCACAGCTCTGGCAGAATCCATCAGAGAGAAGAATCCTACAACATCCGATACACAAACTTAAATTTGGACGAAAAAAAAACAAGCTAACAAGAAGCTAACAAGAAGCTACCAACGAGCTAACAACAAGCTCACATCAAGCTAACAACGAGCTAACTACAAGCTGAAAACGTGCTTACAACGAGCTAACTACCACTAAGAACTAAAGCAGATCCTAAGCATTAACAAAGACCGGGACGTATCACCACGACAGAAGGTCACAGGGAAATATGCCCGCGCTCCGGCGTAGCCATAAGATGAGCGATGTTCGCGGGCCAAGGTGACAGCGGTACACCACCTACGGTTAACGTGTACAAATGACACGGCCGCAGCAACGCAGCACGCACGGCCCCCGGGGCAGAACGAGAGAGGACGGGAACTCAATACGGCCAACCGATGAGGACACTAAGAGACCCAGCACGGGTCTTCCATCAGGTCTCGCCGCGACCTTTCGTAGTGCAACGGTGGGCTTTCAAAGGTCACCGACGACAGAGGAGAAGAAGAAGATAGGTAGAGAGGCCGTCAGACTGCTGGAGTCATGTGTTGAGGAAGAAACGGACTGAGAACGAGAACACAAAAAGGATGTTGTCGCTTTACTTTGTGTCCGGCGTGGATCTCTTTGGGGGCGTGTGCGTGTCTGTGTGTTGTTGTTCATATCGCAGAGTGAAAATCTAATCCCAGAAAAGCTTTCCCTTCCCTGAATGGCTGTCGGTTATGGCTGACGAAAAGCCATAAAAGCAGCCTCATACAATTAAAAAATGGTAGTTACCATTCATGTATGTTTGCTTTTATAGATTATGATATTTACCTTGGTGAATAATGAAAGATTGTGAATGAGGATATTTAATTGACCTTATCTGTCTCTCGTGGACTGCCCCAACCCCCCCAGTATCCATTTCCAGCCCGACATAGCGTAATTCCATTATGTGCACTGGCGTGTATTGGCTTAATTCAATCACATGGCACGTGGCGGAGCATGTAGAGGCAGGATGCGCCACACACTGTTGTTGCCTTCTCGGAGAAGAAACACAATAGGCCATTAGGTTTTCTACCAATCTGACCAGGCATCACGCCAGGAGATTTCAGCAGAAAACGCGGGCAAAAAAAAACAAAAGAACACTTTGAGAAACCAGGTGTGAAAAGCTGCGCCAAAGAGTGGTGTGAAGTCACGCTCGGATAAAAAAAAACAAAAATAAAAAAAGTATATCAAGAAGCGATAGTGATACATCATTACCTCAAGGGTTTAAAGCGACCCCCCCAATCTAGGGACGGCTAAATTAACATACGCTAGTCAACCACAGGAACAGAAGCAATCCTATCCTCCGTGATAAAAAGCATGCTTACACAAAACAACCCTGTCCTCCCTCTCCAGGTCCACCTCCGCTTGTCGGTTGGTTTTGTAAAATGGCCGCCACTCACTTGTGAGGATCTTCCAGGTCTTCTTCTCGTCGTCGTAGTACTGGACCAGGTTACTGGGGAGGCGGTCGGGCCCCGGGGGCAGTCCCCCCGCCAGCAGCAGCATCCTCTTGTTGGAGCGGATCCTGCAACGGCAGAGGAAGGAGTGGATATATGGACAGCATTTATACAGCGCTTTCTCAACCAGTGGTCACTCAGAGCGCTTTACAATATTGCCCAACAATCTCCCATTCATACACACATTCACACAGCAACGGTGTCGGCCATGCAAGGCGACAGCCAGCTCGTCAGGAGCCTGTCATGGTGAGGTGCCTTGCTCAGGGACGCCTCGACACTCGTGGATTCCAGGGATCGAACTAGCAACCATTCCGGTTACCAGTCAACCCGCTCAACCTCCTGAGCAACATGCCGTCCGATGAGTTGTGCGAGGAGGAGAACAACACAATAGTTGGGGAGCGACACAAGCTGTAGCAATACAAAAGGCAAACAAGAACACCCTTATTATGTTTCTGAAAGTGTAGGATACGGTAGTTACTATTTTGATGTTTAGCAGACGCTTTTATACACAGTGAGTGACTCATTGGCGACTCATTCCCGAGCAGCGAGGGGCTAGTCATCTTTCTCAAGGCTTTAGATAGACTTCTGATCTTGAGCTTCAAACTTAAAGCCCCAAATCTTCAGACTGGGAGCCACACATCCCGACCACGAGACTGCCCTGTCTCCGGTAGTTTATTTTTATAGTTTTCTTTCAATGAAATCTATTGATTAAATCCAACCACTTTTTGAATATAATATCTGACATATAGACCCTTGACACAAGAAATCCAGTATGAATGGTTTAAATATCTTACACATACACACACACACACACACACACACATAAATACACACACACACAAACACAGACTAGGGATTTCAACTACTGAACCTTACTGCAAACCAAAAGAGACACACATCAAGAATCCTGTCCTGAAGGTCCAAACACCCCATCTGTTAATTATACCTGTGAAATATTACTGATAACTTATCCCTTTTACGGTCCGATATATGAACATATATTAATAATCATATTGCAATAAAGATCCTTTCTCATTGCGGATATCATTTAGTGGGTACTGCTGGCTGCAGGGCTGTGAGCCAAGGGCCCAGTAAAACAAATGAGCTCATCCATATAATCCATCCGTTTCACTGGCTGCCATGATTCATGTGACAGCCAATCACAAAACAGTGCCTACTCCTTGTCGACGCCCAACACAATGTTTCCAAACATACATATATATACATATACATTGTAGAACAAGATTCACGTCCTGACATTCGTAACAATTCCAGTGAAACTGCAACATTTCCGAACGAACCCTAACACGAATTAATCACGAGGAGCAATAAAAGATGAAAATAAATAATACTTGGCCTTTACATTCAAGCCGTTTTTCCCAATAATTATTTTTGTTTAACTTTCCTCTGCTTGGCTAAGTCACGGGCCCAACTGTGCCCCCCCCCCCCCCCCCCCCGTCACCCTCCCCCCCCCCATTCCCCCTCCCCCCTCCCCCTGCTCGGGGCCCAACAGGACGTGTTTTGGGGTTATTCATATGCAAATGAGACCCTGGACATAGATAATGGAGATTAATTGAGAGGAGAGGAACATTGGCACGAGGAACTAATTATGAGGATTATGTGTTCTTTGCTCATTTAGAGACAGTATGCAGTAGTGGATATGCTCATCTCTAAAGTTGCCCCCGCGCAGAACGTTACGTAGAACCGAGAGGAAAACATTTTTGTTACGTTACAAAATTACTAATAGGATTCCACCTTCGGGAGACCATTGCTGCAAGAACTCTCACTATGCATTCCCTCTCAATGCACTCAACAGTACACCATACCTACACAGTACAGTCTCTCCCCCCCCCCCGCCCAGCTTAGTAAACAAGCCCTGACACCAGCAACATCAATCAATCATCTTCCTGACAACATCTGTCTACCTACCGACCGCCGCCGCCGCCACAAAGTGCTGACCGTGACAAACCAGAACACACAGCATGGCTTCTCTATCTGTGTTGTGGTGGCACCCCCCCCCATTCCCGCCCACGGGTGCAAGCCACCTGATCTGGGAACAGCTCCCAATCACTCACCTTCCTTGACACATAATGTACTTCATACCCCCAACTCTGCTAATGTACTGTATCGCTTTTTCTGTGTGCAGCATTGCTAACTGTAGTGTTTTTTAATGACACCTTGTGGTTTATGTGGTATTGTGTGTGGGCTGTCGTACATTTCTGGGTGCTTCTCCCAGTGTTTGAATTGAGACTCTAAGAGGTTTCTATCTTTGGTCTCGGGAAGTACACATACAGGTGTATGTGAGAGATTCCTGTGAAGGCAATCTGATCCCGTGATCAGATTGGTGTTTCCAATCCCCAACGCCGTTGGCAGAAGATGGATAGCAATGCTCCCATCTTTTTTAGACCTCAGTTTGTACTGATAATGCCCAACATCTCTCTCCCTCTCTCTCTCTCTCTCCCTGTGTTCTCCTCTATTCGAGCCCTGACAACTCTGAGTGACCGTCCACTTGTTCAGAAGTACAGCAGGGGGTAATTGAACCAACACTTGTGTAATCACTGGCGGACATAAATCAACCCATAAATAAATGCATGAATCCTCTCTCCCTCTCTCTCTTTGTTCAGTTTAGGGCCTACTCTCTCTGGAGTGTTTGCGCGGGAGTGTTTTTCCTTGAGTCCAGTTTGTTTGCGTTGAGTCACTGCCACTGTGTCCACCATGTGGCCTTTGTGGGTGTGTGCTTAGCGCGAATCTGGGCATAATACAAACACTGAATGTGTGAGTGCCTGTGCATGTATTTCCCTCTGCAAGCGAGTGTGCAAGTCTCGCGTTGTGTTCTACAAGGGGCAACATGTAGTTTGTTTGACTGTGTGCGCGCGCGCACGTTTGTTTGCGTGCCTGTGTGCGCGTTTGTGTGTGTGTCTTCTCGGTCTGTGTGTTCCCATCTCCGGCATGCTGAGTGTATAATTGCATGTGTGGCTAGCATCTGCTTTGACCGTTACATCTATGTTCACCACCACCACCACAAGCACCATAACCACAACCACCAACACTGACACACAGACAGGGCCCTACAACACCACCACCAACACCACCATCACAAACCACACACAGGCCCCTGCACCACCACCAACACCACCAACATCCCCACACACACAGGGCTCTACACCAACACAGTGACAGTGACCCTACCTGCTGGCCAGCGACTGTCTGAAGTGCTGCCTGAAGGGCATCAGGTGGTAGTTCATGGCGTCCAGGAGCAGCTTCTGGCACGTGGGGTCGCTGCGCATGAAGTCCACCGACTGCACGCGCTCCACCAGCTCCGCGGCGGGGATGAGGGCGAAGCGCAGCCGCTTCATGAGGTCGGGCGCGTGGTGCAGGCGGCTCTCGCGCTCGTGCTCCAGCCACAGCACCGACATCTGGAACAGGGCCAGCTCCGACTCCACGGGGGGCGGGAGGGCGTCCAGCATGGCGCACATCTCCGCCAGGTCCAGCAGCAGCACGTCCTCCACCAGGTACTTGTTGGCCAGCTTCTTGGTCTCGTCCAGGCCGTGCAGCGCGGCGATCTTGCAGATCTGCTTGTAGTTCTGCACGGAGATCTGGTCGTTGAGGAACTGCACGCTGAGCTTGGTGATCTGCGGCACGTTGAGGATCTTGCTGACGGACAGCACCTCCTCCACCGTGTCCAGGGAGAGCGTGACGTTGGCCGTGTACAGGTACTCCAGCACCAGCCGCAGCCCGATGGAGGAGCAGCCCTGCAGCACCAGGTTGTTGATGGGCCGGGCCCCGCAGCCGCCGCCGCCGCCGCCGCCAGGGGCCCCCATCTTGTCATCCGGGGAGGACGAAGGCGTGCCGCTACTGGCCCGGTCCCCTTTGCCTCCGCCGCCACCGCCGTCCTTGTTGTTGCTGTGGATGACGTTGTGAGAGGAGAAGAGGGACCTGAAGTACTGGGAGCAGGACGCCAGCACCGCTTTGTGGCAGTGGAACTGCTGTCCCTGGGCAGTGAGAGTCACATCGCAGAACAGCTGTTTCCTCCATAAGAGGTTGAGGCCGTGCAGCAGGGTGTCGCTGTGTGTCGGATCAAACGTGGATGTTCTGTCACCCGATCTGGACATGACTTCCTGACAGTAAACGCCACCTGGTTTAAAAGAAAAAGGAAAAAAAAGCCACCGTTTACCACACCTGGACGACGTACACAAAACACAACGGTGCAAATGATACCTTGTCCTCTTTCAAATGTTACATTAGGTAAACATGTGTACGTTTATTTTTATTTTTACAATTGTACTAGAAATCTATCGACCGTCCATCCAAGTGGCGAAAGAACTATCATGATGCCGTGGCGTCTGGCGCAATTTTTATGTCCAACACAGGTACAGTCAGAGTCAACTTTAAGCTGTGGTCGTAAAGCAACAAACAAAACCGGTGTAGATCCCATGTCGTGTCGCTCTTACACATTATCTCGGTCTAAAACCACAGAAACGAAGCGTATGGTTGCAATGCGCGGCGTCAAAACAAAGTACGCCGGGAGATGGTGCAGCGCTTTGCTCCTTAGCGACGCAAAGCCAAGTTGTTTTCATGAGGGAAAAAAAGGCAAAGCTGTGCACGGATAATACGCAGCAATCAGCATTCCGCCAACACTTATCCTTCTCTTAGCTTTCAGCAGCCCCTCACAACGAGGACATTACATTCCACAGATTTACGCACGGAGTCATACAAAAGCAACGAGTTCGCCTCTCCAAAGCCCGTCCCCACAGCCACAGTGCGTGCATTCGTAGTCTACCTGAGTTAGGGCAACGTGAGTATCACAAAATATTCACCGAATGCAGATTTCTTTTGCAAAAAAATACGCGTAAACGTGCGCATGCAATGCTTGCAAAAAAAGACGCGGAAGGCTTTTGCAGGTTGTCCATGTTGTCTGCTGCTGAGTTGTGGCGTTATCGCGACATTCTCTAAAAGCGCCTGTCACCACTAAATGATGGGGAGCAGCTCTCCTCACACAAGCACGCAAAACTTACCTGACGAAAAAGAAAGTAAGCTTCACGTCTTCCAATAATCTCCTCTTGGATTTTCCTTTGTTCTCCTTTTTTTTTTTTAAAGAAATGTCCTTTTTTTTCCTTCCAAGTCTACCTTTGTCGACGCCTCAGAATAACCATTGAATCCAACTCCCTAAAGTCACTATTTCCTTGCGATATGTGTTGACGTTGATCATTTGTTCTCCAGAATTAACAAGAAGTGTGTGTGTGAGTGTGTGTGAGAGAAGGGGAGCTGTGCTTTCTGCAAGAGAAGAAGAAGAAGAAATATACGTGTGACAAATTATGCTACCAAGAAACAACACATCATTATCCTTGGGCCTGGGGCTCAGTGAGTCGTAACGAGAGTAATAGGAAATCCACGGTTGGGGAGAGAAACGGTCGTGCATGGCCGGTGGAGAGAGACCATGCAGGGGTATGGATGCTGGAGAGACTCGCAAAATTATGGCTCAAGGCTATTGTAAAAACTGTCGAGCGTAAATGACTGCGATTTCAAACATCTATGGAAGAAAGAAAAGAGAAAAAGGGGGGAGAAAAAGCGAGTCTTTTCCTCGCTGTTATAGAGAGAACCGTCAAGTTTTAGTGCGCATTGCTAATTAGTCAATTTCTCTCTGCCTTCACAGCCCGACGACTTTGCTGCTGAGCTGAAACTGCTAATTTCTGGGCCCAGCCTTTTTTTGGCTGTGAACTGGATGGATGAATGGCTTGTCTCGCACAAATGACAAAAAGCCCCTGCCTTAATCTCCATCGCCAAAATAACCCCTCATCTCATTTCTGCTCTTGCTAGTCCTTCAAAAGAAGAAGCATGCTCCTCGCTAAACTTAACGGTGGCATCCACCACATAGCAAGTATACACCGATATTCATTAGCCTACATATGAAAAAACAATCAACATTTTTTTACTACACAAGAAATAACATAAGTGAGGTCTAATGGGAACATGGCCGCCAATAGGGAAGGCCTAATGCAGACGTATTGCGATGAATTAACCAAACACTCCCAAGACAACTGGCTCATCTTGTCTGATGTAATGCGGTGTTGTTGTTGTACCATTGAGCTCTGATGCTAATGTGACAACAAGACAGAAGCTGTTTACCTCACACAAGGTTCTCCATTGGCTTTGACATTCTAACTGAAATTGCTGTTTGTTTTTTTTTATAATGGAGTATAAGAATGAGGTCTTATTTAAACACATCAATGTTATGTCTTCATGTGTATTGTGTCTTGTTGTGCTGTTGATATCCCCGTTGAAAAACATGAAAAAAACAAAGCCGGCATGGAAGTATTCAAATTCCTCCTGGTGTTTTCTGACAACTCATTTGGGCTTCTCTAATTCTGCCATGATGACATCTCTTTACACAGATTGATTGGTGAAATCTCAACAGAGGCTGCTGGTTTTGTGAATGGGAAGAGAATCGTGTGTCTCCAAGCCCAACAATTACCCGTCACGAAGGTGAACAAACGAACAGGCATGTGGACGGTCTACTAAGTACGCTTGACATCTCCGTCTGACTCCACCGCGGGTGCCAAGTCAGGTCCCAGGTCTGCGATGTGGTGTCTTTGTTTTGACGTGCTAAATATAGGCCTGCCCACACGATGCACGTTGCTTGTCTTTCACTGAGAAGAGTTTAACGATGGTTTACGTATTAGTCTGATACTTCACAAAAAAAGAATGCTCTCCAATTAAGAACAAACTCAAACGTGGATACATCGTCTATGATTGTTCTTTCCCCCCTACTAAATCCTGACACTTATTATTGGGTAACATGGTGTGACTAAAGTTTTCATGCAAAAAAAAAAAAAGTCTTCACATCAATACATCGAATAAAAAAAACAACTAGCCTAAGTAAATCAAAATAACCAACGGGAAAAAAAGACTTATTAGGATGCAGCAAACTGTCAATTAAACTAAGAGCTCAATTGGAGCATCCAAAATGGAGATGGAGGACTCCCCAGGGAGCTGGAGTGACAGATACCTTACGTTAAGACATGACAGATAGGGATAAATGGCTTTGTTCACGTACTATGAAATAGAGCGACGCCATACTCTTACCGGTGTGGTGCGATACCAGACCACACAAAGAGCCATTGGTAGAAAACATGGAGTGGATATCTCGGTGATGGCTGGGTTTTACGCCAATGTGCGTGTGTTGTTTTGGCACTCGTTTGGGTGACTTTGCTCATGCTTGTCCTTCAAAAAGTAACGCAACACAAAATCAACATCTAAGTAGAATTGTAGTGTTCATGTGCTTGCAATTTAAACCATAACACAACACAAAATCAATATCTAAGAATCATTGTGTTGTTGTGCTTGCCCTTCAAACAATAACGCAAGACAGAATCACCATCTGAGTGGAATTATTGAGTGTTTATGTGCTTGTGCTTCAAACAGTAAAACAACACAAAAACAGCATCTAAGTACAATTCTGGAGCGTTTATGTGCTCGCGCTTCAAACTATAACACAACACAAAGACACCACCTAAGTAGAATAAGAGTGTTTATGTGCTCGCGCTTCAAACTATAACACAACACAAAGACACCAACTAAGTAGAATAAGAGTGTTTATGTGCTCGCGCTTCAAACAGTAACACAGCACAAAAACACAAAAACAACATCTTAGAAGAATTAATGAATGAGTGTGAATGTGCTTGTGCTTCAAACAATAACATAACAAAAAAACACTATTTAAGTAGAATTATGAACGGGGAGCCATTTTTTTTCTTGATAGGAGCGGGAAGCCCGGCCTGTTTACTTTGCTGTGTCTTGTTCAGCTTGTTTGCAACGAGGCACACAGGGCTTTGTGGCATGCTAATGAAGCCCATTATTCTATTATTCCCTTTCAATTTTGACCGCATACTATTTTCTTTACCAGCCAGTCAATTACATTACCTAACTCTCGGGTGAGCTGTTCCGACGCAATGAAAGTGACCATTTCACCAGCTCTCTGTAGCAGCTCCGCTCTCCTGAGACCACTGCTCTTCAGATTGCTGGGCATTTACGCGGGTAGGTTGTTGCAGTGTTAGGAGGGGGGGGGTTGGGGGGGGAGGGGGGGTTGGGGGGGTTGGCGGTGGTGGGGGGTAGGGATGAGGGAAAGGGAAGAGGAGGGGGGTCATCAGATAAGAGAAATTTCCTACACTAATTAAACCCGTTGAGACAAAAGGATCACACTACAGTGATTTACAACTCTCTGTACCAGTTAACCCAGCTCGCATGTATCTGTCATATCACACACAGCATATCTACCTCCAGTCAGGGTGTACTAAAGAACCAAACAAAAAGTTGTTGGATGTACTAACTTATATTACTTAATGTATGAAGTGACTGCAGGCTGTTAAAGGCTGGATGGTAAATAATGTGACCGCTTTAGTAAACGGTGCGATGTGCTTCAGATCAATCTAGCTGGTGTCATAAGAGAGGTTTCCAATGTGACACCCAGGGTGTCTTAAATAAAGGCATGCTAGGATCTCAACTGCTTAACAGATGCCAGCTGTAGAAATCAGCTACTACTGTAACCCCTCACTTCACAACAAACCTGCACACACATGGACACTATGCACACAGAAACATTACACTACACACACACAACCATCACAATACACACACAAAACCTACCGCGCAAACACACCCACCATTCACCACACACACACACACACTCATCTACAAAACACACATGTACACCCATCAGCACACACACAATCGGCACACACACATTCAGCACACACACAATCAGCACACACACATAGAAGTCACAATACACACAACCTTCATGCACTTACAACCATCACCAACAAACACACACAACCACCAACACCACACACACAACCACCACCACCATACACACACAACCACCACCACAAACACACAACCAACACCACCACCAAACACACACAACCACCGACACCACACACACACAACCACCACCAAAAACACACAACAAATACCACCACCAAACACACACAACCAATACCACCACACACACAATACCATCACCACCATGCACACACACACACACACACACACACACACACACACACACACACACACACACACACACACACACACACACACACACACACACACACAACTACCATACACACACAACAACCACCACCAGACACAATAGCACGACTATACATACACAACCAGCAGCACCACACAAACAACACAAGCATCAGCACAAGCTTGTGTTTCACGCGATCTACACAAAGACACACACTGAAAGGGGCCCTCTCCGATTACGTTCCCCCTCCCTGATTTGTATTTTTTTTTAAATATGATGAAATAGGACAAAAGGAAGTAATAAAAACACAAGAACATGCCAGAAAAGTTCCAAGACATACAGCAGCCATATTTCCTGGCTTTCTCTTTCTTTTTTTTTGCTGCTGGCTGCTGCTGCAGAGGGTATGCTAAGATAGACAGTATTATTTTCCTAAATGGAAGGTGTCAGATGGTCACGGAAATGTGATCGGCTGTTCAAGATCACCGCCTCCCATCTGCAATTTGTGACGTGTGAAAGATCCAGCCCAAATGTGCTCAGCAAGCGGAAATCCTCAGCACTTTCTCTTATCGTGGAAAGCAAGATAAGCAGCTGTTTACAGATCAGAGAACATATCATATTAATATCATGGAGGGCTTGATATCATCTTGTGTGAGAAAAAAAACAACATTGGAGATATATAAATATATATATATATAGGTATATATTGATATGTATTTTCCTGTTAACAAAGTGTGTACGAATATCATGAAGTGAAAGTGTAATTCCTTTTTGTCCTTGAAGTATATAAGACTACATGTTTTGTTGCGGTGTTCTTTATTAATATGTTAACCAAGTGTGTGCACTAATGGTGAAGTGAAAGTTCAATTCCTTTTTGTCCTAGAAGTATATTAGACTGCAATTTTTTTTTAGACATTGTTTATTAATATGTTAACAAAGAACAGGGTAAAAATAAGCATAGTCAACGTTGAAACCACACAGGGACCCTTTGCTAAAGACCCTCTGCTCCCCTCCTGATGAGGCAAAACACAAACAGACCCTTTTCTCTCCCGCTTCTTCTGAATTAGCATCCACTGTATTTTCGTTGCTACAGGGCACTTAACAATTATCTGAACTACACGCTATTGTGTTGTGCTAGGATCGCCCCGAGATATTCAACCCGCGGCAACGCCCCCCCCCCCCCCGTCATCACCAGCGCGCACGCAGCCACAGACACACACACACATGCACGCAAACACACACAAACACACACACACACACACACACACACACACACACACTCAAACATACGCAGGCAAACGCATACACGCATGCAAAAACACACACAAACACACACATACAAGCACAGACGAACGCACGCAAACACACACACATACACACACACACACACACACACACACACACTCAAACATACGCAGGCAAACACATACACGCATGCAAAAACACACACAAACACACACATACAAGCACAGACGAACGCACGCAAACACACACACATACACACACACACACACACACACACACACACACACACACACTGGCGCACACACGCGAGTAGAAGCTGCTGATTAAGAGTTGG
>NC_079419.1:4396167-4403667 GCF_026213295.1 Gadus chalcogrammus
TAGACACAGTAGCACCTTCTCTCAACTCGCATTCTTTCCTGGGAGTCCATCGGCTCCATGGCTCGGATCCTAACCCGCCGGGTGAACAAAGACAAGAGGGTTGGACTACTGGACAAACACCACCCCTATTTTTCCCCACTTTCTTCTTTCTTCTCTTTTTGTTTTTTTTGGCGTGTTTCTTTTCGTTTTTTTTTTCTTTTCTTCCCCCGGTTCCCTTTTTTAATCTCAGACATACTCTGTGTTCTAAGCCACAGCACGCTGCTCTGTCTTCGCTTGGTTCCACGCCGCTAATCAGAGGGGGCCGCTGGGGTGAATCCAAGCGGGACTGCCCCGCCGACGACATGGTGGCAGCCGGGCTTAAATTCGGAATAATACTATCTGTAGATCAGGCCCCCCCCCCACCCCCCCCCCCGCCAACACAACCAGTATCTTTGTGAGAAAAAAAATACAAAATCTGTTTCTTGATTAAAAGGAAATCTCCTTAACCTCCTTTGATGTGTCACAGAATGCCACGATATAAAACGCACACACACACACACACACACACACACACACACACACACACAAAGACAGACACACACAGCACACACTCAGACACACACACACACACGAGACACACACACACACACACACACACCACACACTCACAAGTCAAGGAGCCATGCCCTGTACGTTAAATCCTCATAGCGCCGTAGCCCTCTCCCACTATCATCCCGTCATGTCAACGTGAGGTCAGATCCATCTCTGCTGTCGAGTGCGTCAGTGTTTACATTGGGCCCTCTACGTGGCCGTCTTTAGAGTAAGTGCACTCGGCTGCGTGCACTCTGAGGCACGGCCCGCAGATGAATGCGATGACATCCGCCTCTCGCACGTCTCCATTCATTCTAGGGGATTGATTGGCTGCAAGCAGACCAGATGAATGTGTTCGGGGGGGTGCCTTTCGGGGGGCTTGAAATATCGTCATATATCCATCCGGTAAGGGATGGGAGATAGACTGGGGCATTTTTCATAGGGTGCTCCTTCAAGGTGCCTTCACGTGGTTGGGGGGGGGGTGGGGGTGGCTGGGTGCTGGGGGTGGAGGGGCTGGTGGCTGGGTGCTGGGTGCTGGGCGTGGAAGGATGGGTGGCATCATGGCTTTACAAGTCGCTGATCTGAGAAACCCCCTTAGCGCCATTAGGCTGGGCACACTGCATGCTGCTCGCTCCCGGAGGATTATACACACACACACACACACACACACACACACACACACACACACACACACACACACACACACACACACACACACACAAACACACACACAAACACAGTGTGTCATGTTAAAAGAAACACCCCTATTTCCTTAGATTCATCCCTTGCTTAAACACACACACATAGACAAACACACACACACACACACACACACACACACACACACACACACACACACACACACACACACACACACACACACACACACACACTTAAAAGATGCCATGTCAGAATGTTTCAACAACGGAACTCAGTTGTCTTAAAACATTATTTTTTGGTGTATTATTCGGACGCGGCGTGGCGAGGAACCACACATTTGCATTTTGTCTTTAACAGATAGACATCATGGCGATGAGGACATCCATGGCTGACCTGAACTGCAGCCAACAATGTCTTCCTTTAGGTGGCTGTTCCACACTGCCCCCCTCCGTCCCCGCGAGCAGGGGGAGGCATCTGCTCTTATCAACAACACAACAGCGCCTCTATCAACCAGACCAAATCAGTGAGCGCGGGAGACCAGAGAGGTGACAAAGAATATTAATGGGGAGCTAATAGCGTGAAGTGTGCAGTAAGGGAAAAAAATAAATAAACACAGAAATAAAAAAGTCGGTTTTATTTGCAGTTATTTTTTTTTATTAGTAAGAAGTAAAAAGATAAAAATAAATAAAACAAAACGGGGATTATATTAAAATCAGGAGGGGCAAAGCGTCGCTTGAATTCGTTAGCGCATGTATGACGACGGCGTTCATGTTTTCAGCCATCGACGGGAATCAGTGGCAAACGCGAGGCGACGCATTGGTTCCTGTCTCAAATTGGAGACGTGTTTCAGTTAAGATGGCAAACTGAAGGCGGCGTTTCCCCAGGGTTGTTGTTTGTGGGGAGCCGGTGGATGGCGCGCCGGGGCGACAACATCCTTTCTCCCGCACTCTATTTACCCCTGGATTGCCTCAGGCTAATGTCTCAATAATTTTCACTCCTTTTCTCAGGTCCTTCCCACAAAGGACTTAACTAATGATCCATGGACAAAATGAAGCATTTAAATTTATTCATTAATCATTCATCTCCAGCTCATTGAAAATGCTAAACTTCCACAAAATTAAGATTGAATATTGAAAAGTGATTGAGGGAGACAGCTCTCAAAGAGGGGAGAGAGAGAGAGAGGGGGGAGGGGGGGGGGGGGGAGACAGCAAGAGGGAAGATAGAGAGGGGGTAGTGGGGTGTGTATGCATACGAGCGTGTGTGTGTGTGTGTGTGTGTGGGGGTGTTGATGGTATGGTATGGCGGGTTAGGGATTGATCAGGAAAAAATAAAAACATAGCGTTTGCTTGGGGCGGGGGGGGGGGGATGTGTGTGTTCCCCTCGGCCGCGGTCAAGCGGGCGCGGGTCGCTGTGCGTCCCGGTGGGGCCGCGGGGTCAGGGGATCTCGCGGCGGGGCCCCCTAATTAGACGCCGGGATCTGGGGGAGCGTAGAATTTCTGTCAACACCGCCTGTAATTATTCTCTTTTCCCAATTAATGGTGACATAGATTAATTATCTGATGAGGCAAAGCCAATTGCAATCATTCACCCAGCTAAAATTAGATCAGTCCTGACAGCAGCATGAAAGTCACCTGTTTCATTGTTATGGATCTGCCTCTACTGGAGTGAGAGAGTGAGAGAGTGGAAGATGGAAAGGGAGCGAGAGGAGGGGGGAGGGGAGGAGAGGGGGGAGGGGGGGAGAGGGGGGAGGGGGGGAAGAGTAGTGAAGCATGCACGGGGTAAGTAAGTCGTCTGGGTCCAGGTGAACGTCCAATTACGGCCGCGGCCGTGGTGCGAGGGCGTTTGCCGAGCTGAGCTTGAAGGCGACACGCAGGGCGGCGCGTCTGTTGACCACGACGCCATCACCGCCGTCATCATCGTCATCGTCATCAACGGCGGCGGCGGCGGCGGAGTCGTCCGTCAACGACCGCTGGAACGCAGAGAGGCGCCGGATGGCCGCTGACAAGTCGCCCTGTTTGAGAGTACAGGAGGCGGTGAAAGGCGATCGATAAATGACGAGCCTGGTTTGTTAAGGGAGAGCAGGAGGGCCTGGGTTGCTCTCGACACTCGCAGTGTAGTCAGTGCAGCCCCTGAGGATCCCCGGCAGACCGCTCTCTCTCGTCCTCCTCCTTCCCCACCACCACCATCATAACGTCTGTTCTATTTACACCCCAACTATCCCCGATCCACGCAGACGCTGCCTCTACCAGTTAGCGAAAGTAACCCAAAATAAAAGTTAGCCTCTCTCTCTCCTTATCTAACTCCCTCTCTCTCTCACTCCCTCTCTCTCTCTCCCTCTCCCTCTCCTTCTCCCTCGGTCTTGTCTTATGTATTTTCTTGTGGAGGAGCAGAACAAGAGACTCCTGGTGAACCAGCGTGGAGGTTCACTGCCTCTTCCCTGCTTTTTAAAAAACCTCAGCATCTAGTTTTTCTATTAAACTGCACTGGCACTGTCAACCGGCTTGGGGAATGTGAAGCGGCCTAGCCATGCAGAAATTCTCTGACTAACAATTATATCAGAAACAGGATCTTTGGATTACGGTCCCCCGGGGGCGGGGGGGGGCGGCGTGGGTTGGTGTCTGCTCCAATCATTACTGGCCATTCAACAAGGCGCTGCACTACTCGCCGCTGTTAGCCATTGTCAATTATGCCATCCCCTGTGTAAACTGGCAGAAAAAAAGAAGGGGGGGGGAAGAGCAAAAAAAAAACCCCGAACTGCCCACTCTTGACAGGATGACAGCCTCCACATCGCCTCTGCCGCCTCCTCCACCATCACCAGCCCACCCAACCCTCCACCCAGCCCGACATACCACCCGTCCACCCGCCATCACCCCAGGGTTCCTCGGCCTTCATCCTCCTCCTCCTCCTCCTCCTCCTCCTCCTCCTCCTCCTCCTCCTCCTCCTCCTCCTCCTCTCTGGCTCCTCGCGGGCAGCGTAACGTTCGCTGTGGTGGTGGGCTACCACCTACCACCACCCCCCCCCCCCCCCCCCCCCCACCCACCCCAGTACAGGGAGGTACGGCCGGCGTCTCCCCAACGGCGGAGCTCCTAGTCGGGGTTAAGTGGACGATGATGGAGGAGGATTCTGGGGGCCAGGGCGGTACGGTCCGGTTTGGGGGTTCCTCTATGCGGTCGGAGGTGAACCGCCCGCGTCGTGTGTGTGTGTGTGTGTGTAGGATGATGTTTCTTTAAGGGGCATGGCGTTGTATGATGGCTCCGGAGCTTATTAAACGGCTCCAGCCTGCGTTCTGAGTGTAATAAGCCGGGGTGATGTTCCTCTGGGAGGTCTCCGGAGCCCTGAGGGCCGTTATGTTCACTAATACTGCTGCACTCCTTCTCTGTTCCTGCTGCTGCTGCTTTCTCTACCTGGGGGGGGGGTTCACCGGAGCCTGTCTCAAGTGAGTGCTTCCTGTCTGCCTGCCTGCCTGCCTGTCTGTCTGCCTCACTGCCTAACTACTTGTCCATCTGCCTGGTTGACTGCCTGCCTGCCTGCGTTCCTGTCTGCCTGATTGCCTGGTTGCCTGGCTGTCTGCCTGCCGACTCCTGTGCCTGCCTCATTGCCTGTCTGTCTTCCTGCCTGCCTCAATACCTGTCTGAGTGCCTGCCTGTCTGCCTGCCTCACTGTCTGTCTTTCTATCTGCCTGTCTGTCTTTCTGCCTCACTGTCTCCCTGCCTGTCTGTTCTTTCACTGTCTGCCTGTCTGTCTGCCTCAGTGCCTGTCTGCCTACCTCACTGCATGTCTGCCTGCCTCACTGTCTGTCTTTCTATCTGCCTGTCTGTCTTTCTGCCTCACTGTCTCCCTGCCTGTCTGTTCTTTCACTGTCTGCCTGTTTGTCTGCCTCAGTGCCTGTCTGCCTACCTCACTGCCTGTCTGTCTACCTCACTGTCTGTCTGCCTCAGTGCCTGTCTGTCCGCCTCAGTGATTGTCTGTCTGCCTCACTGTCTGTCTGCCTGCCTCAGTGCCTGCCTGCCTCACTGTCTGTCTGTCTGTCTCAGTGCCTGTCTGTCTGCCTCAGTGCCTGTCTGTCTGCCTCCGTGACTGTCTGTCTGCCTCAGTGCCTGTCTGTCTGCCTCAGTGCCTGTCTGTCTGCCTCAGTGCCTGTCTGTCTGCCTCCCTGCCCCCCCCCCCCCCCCCCCTGCCTGCCCGGTCGGACCCTGCGCTGGGCCGTGACGGGTGGCGGTGCGGCGCGCTTGAATGCACCGGCTCTTTTGTCCTTCACACACTGCAGCTCTCTGATAGCTCCACCCCCCCCCCCCCCCCCCCCCGCTCCCCCTTGCTCTCCCCCCCTGCGCCCTGCCTCCCTCTCCCTCCCTCTGCGCCCCGCTGCACCCTGCCTTGAGCTGTGATCTGCTGAGGGGTGGGGGTTAGTGTGTGGGAGGGGGGGTGGAGGCAGTGCCACGTCACTGGCCCCTGTAATGCCTGGAGCGACCCTGGGCGGGCCCAACATAAACATACACAGATATACATGGAGGTAACCCTCCTCTAGGTACGGGGTGGGGGTGTGGGGGGGGGGAGCTCACAAGCTGCTCCTCGGGAAAAAGGAATCAGGCTAAAAGAAATAAAAAGGACGGGAAAAAAAAGAAAAGAAAGTTCCAATCAAATGTTTGCCAGTCGTGCCTTCGGGGGATTCTCAGCGAGTTGCACCACCCGAGTCACACCACCCCAATCACACCACCCCCAGTGAGTGCGGCTTCTGGTGCTGGTGTCAGGCAGCCATGCGACGCTAACTTGAGAGGTGGTGGTGGTGGTGCGGTTGGTGCTGGTGGTGACGTGGCTCTTGTCTCTAGCTAAGTGACAATGACTCGAGAGTTGGTGGTGTTGCAGTAGGGGGTGGAGTTGGTGAGGTGGTGGTGGTGGTGAAGAGGCGCTCGTGATGAGGGGGTGGAGTTGGTGAGGTGGTGGTGCTGTTTGGGTTGGTGGTGATTGCTGTAGTGGATGGTGGTGGTGGTGTTTCGGGCATGGTGGTGCTGTACAGGTTGGTGGTGGTGGTGGTGGTGGTGTTTCGGGCATGGTGGTGCTGTACAGGTCGGTGGTGTGGGTGGTGGTGGTGGTGGTGGTGTTTCGGGCATGGTGGTGCTGCACAGGTCGGTGGTGTGGGTGGTGGTGGGTGTGGTGCAGCTAGTAAGAGAGACCAAGTCTCCGGGTAGCTCCGGACTAGCGTGTTCTCGGCGGCCGTTTGGTTCCGCGCGGCGCTCCGTCACGCTGGCGCGCGTCCGCATTAGCGCCCGGACAGGATCCCTCACGAAGATTCATCACTGTCCCTCCGTCCGCTTCGACCTCATCCCACGTCAGCGCGCAGATTAGACACCGATTAGGCCCCTCCCCCCCCCCCCCCCCCCCAAACCCCCCTCTCCCCCCCCCCCCCCCCTTCTTAATTGAAGATCCCCACTTTCTCAACTTTGCAGAATATGCACCTGAGAAGGTCATTGCGCTCCAAACCCAACCTACTTCCCCCCACCACCCCCGCCCACTTTCCTGTTCACTAGACACATCCGTTGGCCCCGCCCCCTCCCTCCTACCTCCGCAATTAACGACCAATCGGATCGGCGGTAGGTAAGCGGGAGGGGCCAGAACACGCGATGGCGTCGGAGAGAGAGAGAGAGAGAGGCTGATAGCTCTGGCAGCACTTGGGCGAAGGATGGGGTCTATGAGAGAGTCGTCTGGAGAGAGACACGGGCGCGCTTGGACAGAGGGGTAGGGGGAGGGGGGAGGGGGTGGTCGGAGCACTCGCCGCGACACCCCCATCCATCACATCAGTGGGGGTCCTGACGAGTGTATGCGCAGAGTGAGAGTGGCGGCTCCTATTCCCCGGCACGGCGGCGGCGGCCATTGTCCGACGCCGCCTTCGCACCGCTGCGCCCCCCCACCCCCCTCCCCCCCCCTGCGCCACCGTCTCCTCCTGACCCGCCCGGGTCCGAGGCGATTGGCCGATTTAAGATTTCAATCGTTTTCATAAACTCGCGACGAGAGAGACAGAGAGGGAGGGGGATGGGGGGGGGAGGTGTCCTCTCTCTCTCTCCGCCGTGCGTGAATGACTATATTCTATATAAAGACACACACACACACACACACACACACACACACACACACACACACACACACACACACACACACACACACTGTTGAACATAAACCTAGACGGGCGCGGAGGGTGGATGAGGAAGGGGGGGCCTGGTGCCACAGTGCTGGGTGTTGTAGTGCTGTAGCGTTGTGGCGTGGGGGTTCTCAGAG
>NC_079419.1:4408667-4428667 GCF_026213295.1 Gadus chalcogrammus
TGACCCTTTTTTTATGGAAGGGGGGTTGGAGATGAGCTGTTTATGCTAACCAACTATATGAAAATATTAATTCTAGTTTTTTAGCTTTTTAAGTTTATCATCCGCATATACTGACAATGGACAGACCAGAATAAGCATGAAATGGATATCCTCTATATTCTCATGACTTTCAGCCGTTGCTCACCTACTGATATTTGGAGCACAACAAAATGGCCCCACTTCCTGCCGCGCGGCCCCATTTCCTGTTGTTGACGCAGCACCCATTAAAATCTCACCAATACCTGGCAATCAGCCTCACTGGGGCACCGGCAAAGGACAACTCCACCACTAATAGAGATTTACCTTCGATATAACACGTCTACTTTGAAACGTCCCCCAATGGGAGATCAATACTCATCCACACCACACCGGGAAGAAGGCCGACCACAGAGCCAGCGTTGGGTAGACGTGGCGCGTCATATCTGTGAAACTCTTCTCTGGTGGACCTCCGGGTGCACCATATCTTAGTGCTCTGATGGGCCCCTGCGCCTTACACAAATGGCCCACATTAAGAGAACTTTATATTAGTGTCCTTGATTAAAATAACCAATTTCACCACTGTGATGTTTCCTTTTATTTGGTAAAAGGAGCATTGTTATTTCCATTTTATTTCATCAAGTGAGAATGCTAACCCCCCCCACCCCCCCCCCGCCCTCTCCCAGTCTCTGCATGGCTGACTCGGATCTGGCTAATGGGTTTTTTTTGTGTCTATGAGGAAGACTTCTCTAATTCTCAAATTGTCTCACGCCAACAACTTCCTTAAAGTTGCTGCACTTGGATGCATGGCGGCGCAGGCTCCATTGCCTTTTCTTGTTTTGAACTAATGCATTCTTGATCACCGTTTAATGAAACTATATACCACATGGTGATTTCACATTAGATAAGCCATGTGAAACCCCCATCAGCGGGGAGAGAGCCTCTGTCTGGGGCTGATAATCCCCGCAGATGAAAACTTTAAATAAATCACGCTTTCCGCCGCAAAAAGGGTGTCGCGGTGTTTTGTTCGGTTTGTATCTGGGATTCTCGCTACCTTGCGTTTGGAATGATAATTTATTTCAGGGGGAAGACATTAAAACCAGCGTTGGATTGTCATTTTGTTTTTAAAGGGGTTAGAGATATGAGTTTGGACGCTGATGATGGTGTTGTGGTGAGGTATGGATCTGTGGGTCAGCAAGGGGGCCGGCCTGAATCCCACCTGGACACGCATCATCAAAGCGGGCCGCTTCGGCAATCGGCATGAGAACAGAGAGTTGTCATTTGTGGGGAAAAGCACTTAAACAAGATGGACCATGGCTTGTAATTTTAATTGCTTTCAGCCCTTTTCTCTTCTCGGTTAAAAAGGAAAGAAAGAAAAGAGGGAAAAAAAACAGCCCAGCATCTTAAGGGGAAAGGATTGTGACAAGTCATTTGCTGACACTAATCCACAAATACAGAAACAATGAAAGATTTCTCTCACTCGCCGTTGCCTTGTAGTATTATTTCACAGTATTATTTGACACAGGGGGGGGGGGGGGGGGGGGGGGGTTTAAGGTGTGTTACGGGGTTTTCCCGGTGAGGCGTGTGAAGTTACACGCCGTGACAGAGTGGTAACGTGTTGAGTTACCTTCGTGTCTTCCATTTTCCTTTGTCTCGCAGCGTAGTGAGCTGTGTGGACGGCCTCGCAGTGCTGCGTTCTCTGCAGACAGTTCTTCATATCTGACTGCAGAGTGTTCATTAGCCCAGTGGCTGATTGCTGCTGGAATGCCACCATGTCAAAAACTGCCCTGAAAAGTAGAAAAATTAATTCATCATTAATAACGAGGCAGACTCGGTCCTTCTTAGAGGCCATTAAAGTGTTATTTTTTTGTAACGTGGTGACTTTTTTGCGTTAAGTGGTCAATGATGGATCTCGATTCAGGGATAATATCTTTTTTAAGATCCACTGTCATTACATTAAAAAAAAGGCTCTTACTGGAGATGTTCGACGCGTTTCCCGAGGGTTTTGGCCGTTTTCTCCATCGTTTGCGTGGACACGTTGTACTCATCGGACTTGCTTGTTAGGTCACTGGTCCTGCTCAGAGCGTAGTCAAACCTCTCTGTAGTGGCAGTGAAGGACTCCTGTGAAAAAAGCATAAGGGCAACAATAGTATATCCTTGCAAAGCAACTCCATTCACACACAGTCATGGTCTTATTGAGCAAACCGGCAGAGAAATTACATTTCAGGAGTTGTGACTCTTTATTCGTGTCTGAAGGCCCTTCTACCGCGTCCGGACTCACCTTCATAGCGTTCAATCGGTCGACTTTGAGGTTTTTCTCCGCTTCGAGTTTGGCCGAAGTCTTCTGGTGTTTACGCTGCATTTCCCCAAAACGCTCCTTCAAATTCTTAATTTTCTGAACGAACGAATAAACGACAAGCATAAGCAGCGGGTTTCAAACAGACACCTTTAAATAAAGCCGATGATGGTTGCGCTTTTCTTATTTTGACATCTCTCATCCTGGCAGGGGAACGGGTTAACCTACCGATTGTTAGTGCTTGGCACTCGCTTCTATGAACATCCTTAATGTACCGACAGCGAAATATTGTTTCGCTTTCTTTTGAAAAAAAGTTCTCACTGTAAGTCGCTTTAGATAAAAGCGTCCCTCTTCTTAACAGATTCATACTACCTGTGTTTTCTGCTGGTAGAGCTTCCTCAGCCTCTGAATGCGGGTCTCCAGCAACCTGCTAGAAGCCCTCGCCTCCTCGTGCTCCTGGTGTAGTTTCCGATTGGCTTGCTCTGAGCTCCAGCGCGCCCGCTGTAATTCTTCAGTGATCATTGCACATTGGCTCTGAGATAGAAGACAGTAAAACAGAGCACATAAAAAAAAAACTCCCCGAGTTTATGCTTGAAGGGAGATGAAAATAACACACACACACACACACACACACCACACACACACACACACACACACACACACACGCACACACGCACACACACAAAAGTACATGGCAGCAGCGCATGATGGAAGTTGGGTCTTAAACTCTTCAAGAGAAATTAAATCTGAACTAGTAAATCTCCTGGATAGGGTTTAAATGCACTATGGTGGCCTGCGCTCCAATGCAAATAACCGCATATAGGTACACACATGTGATACAAGGTTAACATCAGAAACATAACGTACCTGTACAAGGGCCCTGGCTTTCATCTGGTTTGCCAGCTCCTTCTTCAGGCTGTCGATGGCTGTCTGTGTGGAGACGCAAAGGCCAAAGCAATGTACAATGAATACGGTGCAGTACCGTGCAGTGGCCCAAACCTCAGTGTTCTGGGTTCGATCCCCAATGTCGATAACCCAATAGCCTAGTAAGCTAGCTAACCCAGCCCTGCTCCATAACGACAGTCATCTGAATCCAAGTCAGTTTGAATAAAACCCTCTTGCTAAATCTCAGTCAATATGGACGCAAACCCAACATGGTGTTCAAAACGGGCTTCAACTGAAATGCAACATCCAAAAAATGTACAATGAATGGGCTCTATGAACATCCCCACTGTACCAAAAGTGATATATATTGTTTCTCTTTCTTCTGACGAATGTACTTATTGCAAGTCGATCTGGATAAAAGCATCTGCTAAATGCCCTGAATGTAAATGTAAATGTAATGACATGCATCTGAATTCCTAAATCTCTGTCTATAGGGACTCAAACCCAACACGGCGTTCAACAGGGGCTTCGACCGGGGCCCACCCTGTTCTTCTCCTCCTCCTTGAGGGCGATCTCCTGCTGCTCATCCAGCCGGGCCTTGGTAGCGGTGTGGTGGTCCACCACCTGGGTCAACTCCACCTGGATGGCCTCCCTCTGGTCCTCCTTCTCCCTGATCGTCTTGACCATCAGCTTCTTGTCCTTCTGCATCTGTTTCACCGCCTTCACGCTGGGGGGTGGGGGGGGTGTGGGTGGAATCGACCATCAGCAACGCAAACACCAACACGTAGACGAGACACGTGGTGCCGGTGTGCGGATGAAATGGACTGCGTTTATGCAGCCCTGTTCCCAACCAGTGGCCACCCGGAGCGCTTTACAAATACTGCCCCACGTTCACCCATTCACGCACGCATTCACACACCGACGGCGGTGTCAGCCACGCAAGGCGACAGCCAGCTCGTCGGGAGCGGTCAGGGTGAGGCGCCTCGCTCAGGGACACCTCGACACTCGGCTACGAGAAGCCGGGGGATCGAACCAGCAACCTTCCGGTGACCAGCCGACCCGCTCTACCTCCTGAGCAACACGCCGCCCCGATTACCACGAGACAAGGTCGGGAAGAGAACAGATCGCGTGGATCTGGAGAGAGGGAGAGAGGACCGACCTGTCCGACGTCTTCTTGAGGAGGTCCTCCTCTTCCATTTGGTTCTGGAGGTTTTCCTCGCTGATGGCCGAGAGAACCATGCGTTTTGATTGGGCCGCGGCCTCCAGGCGGGCGACCTCCTCCTCGCCCTCCAGCGTCTGGCCGCGAAGGATAGGAGACAGGAGACAGGAGACAGGAGACAGGAGACAGGAGACAGGAGACAGGAGACAGGAGACAGGAGACAGGAGACAGGAGACCGGAGACAGGAGAGAGGAGCACACGCACAGACGGGAGGCTGACTCTCAGACTCTTTCTCTTGTTGTGCTACCAGTGGCCGTTAGCTTGGGGGGGTGTATTGTTTGGTATCATGTGTGGCAGTGATGCTAATTAGGCCCCTATATTTGGCAGTGCTATTGAGGATCTTAACGCACTGGGCGAACCTCTATTAGTGAACAAAAGCAGCAGTGCTAACAAGCGCTAATACAAGGGAAGAGCGTGAACATGTCATTATAATGAGGTTTTTTTTGTCGGGGGGGGGGTGGGCGATATCATTTAAGACACTAATGAGATTACTTACAGTTTGCTGAATATCATTGTGCAACTTAGTAAGTTGTTCTCTTAATTTCTCGCTTTTCCTCGTCTCTTCGCCAATTTCGATCTCCAATTCCAAAACCTGGAAATTGAATTGCGCCGAGGGCATTAGCAGTCTGCTATGTTTTACACAGCGCGCCTCTCTCTCCTCAGACGCCGTGCCCAGGTTTACACATTACGCGCGCCGTTCTCCATTACCTGTTGGCCCGCACTAGACTCAAGCGCCTCCATTTCAGGAACACGGTTCTGTATGGCGGCGCACTGTTGTTCCCTCAGCGCCACTAACTCCTGCGTCTCCTTCAGATAAACGCACTGCTTTTCCCAAAGTATCTTTAACTGTTTGAACTCCATTCTGGAAACAAAGCAGAAGAAAATAAATTTCACTGTCAAGTGGGGTGAATTAAAACCGGTAACTCAGCCCCGAGTGACGATAACACAAAGGTAATAATAGCAAATGTACTCAAACAATGAATTAATGGTAATCAAATTGATTACCATTAATAAACTATTATTAATGGCAATAAACTATTTTCTGTTTTAAAGGGGAGCCCGGCCCGTTTTTAAAAGGTGGCTTTTTAACGTTAGTGTTTCTTAATGGCAAATGAATGCTTTTGGTTTCTCACTCTCGGCTGGCCTGTTGGATCTTGATGTCCATCAGTTGGGAGCTCATGTCTTTCTTCCCGGTGCTGTGGATTTTCTCCATCTTCTTCAGCTGCTCCTTTAGTAACTGGAGACTACTGCTGCCCTCTTCATGAACACAATCAGCCTAAACATACATAAAGAAAACACACATCTAAAGTAAAAAAAAAAAAAGGTATTAAAGCAGACGAGAGGACTGTAATTGAATCCGTCTGGGTTTGAGCTCAATGTGACACACATTGAATGTTTCATAAGAAAATTCATCAACTCCGACAACTCCATTTCGCGAGGGGAGAAGCTAAGCATTAAAACGGCGACGCTATTTATCCAGAGAGATACTTGTTGGCCGTCAGTATTGTTTTCAGAGCGCACGTTAACCTGCATCGATTATTTTATGAAACGCGTAGATCTCAGCTTTATCCGGGTTGTCGATTAGGGCAGATGTTCACACTCCAACACTGATGTCAGCGCCTTGTCTAAACGATACAAAACGCTAACACAACAACGACCTCCTACTGCTTATGTCTTCCGATCCGTCAGACACACTTAAAGCAACACACTGAGGACAGAAAGACAAGAGGGAACGGTGAGGGAGGGAACGAGAGCGAGTGAGATGGCCCCCCCATAGCGCAGACTGGATTCACATTCAGAGCCACAGGTTCGGAGTACACAGAACACAGATGGTTCCTCGGGAGAGCGCGTCGGACCACTCAACCACTCTGTGACCTCTCCCAGTACCTTTCTCGACGAAGCCACAAGAGTGTAGAAAGCCCCCCCCCCCCCGACTGCAGGAAGAAACGGCACCGACTGAATGGATAGGTGAATTCGCTTTTCAATCTGACTTTTCGTGTTAGTCGTGGGCAAACGCAATACTTCTAAAGTTGTTATTTTTCCTCGTTCATAGTTTGACATGCTTTGCATTCGACAACATGATAATCATGCTTGATATTGCAGGTCGGGGCATCACAGCAGAAAAATGAGTTATCCTTACTTCTCTCTTCACCTATGTCGGCATTTATTCCTTTAAAAGGTCCCATATTATGCCACCAGGTGTGAGTATGATTAGCCATTACAACCTGTTTGGAAAATCTGCCTCTTCCTATGTTTTAGTGACAATCACAAGTGGGCGTGTCCCACTAGATGTACGCTGGATAGATCATACTGCCAGCCTACCCAGTGGACTGTAGCAAATGTTTCTTTCCAGCACACATCTAGGTGGACACGCCCACTTGTGATGTCACTAAAAGACAGGAAGAGGCCGATTTTCCAATCAGCTCCTAATGGCTAATCCCACTCACACCCGGTGGTATAATATAGGACCTTTAAGGACAGGAAGGGTGAAGAGAGAGCGAGGAAGGGGGGCTGAGAGAGGGAGAGGGAATGACACCGGAACTCAGGGCCGCGGGTCGCAATCAAACCCGGGTCGCTACCAGGCTGCAGTCGCCCGTGTCACACCGGCGGTGCCCCGGCCCACGGGCGTGACTCCTATAATCCTGACATCCCTCCCAGGTAAAACCCCGACGGTTCCAGGGAGCTGACCTGGGTCTGGGCGGCGGTGAGGTCCTCCAGGAGGCGGGTCTCCTGCTCCGTCTTCTCCCCGAGCAGGGGGGCCTGCGTCTGGGCCGCGGCGATGTCCTCGCGCAGGCGCCCGTTCACCAGCTCCAGGCCGGCCAGCTTCCCCCGCTGGGCCTCGGCCGCCGCCCGCCGGTGCTTCAGGTGCCACTGGAGCTCGCTGATGTCCCGGATGCACGCCTCGTGCTCTGGTGGGGAGGATGAGCGCATGACCGGGGGAAGCGACGTGGGTGTGTGAACGTGTGGTTAAATGAACGGGTGAATATGTTGTCAAGTTAACACGCAGATGTGTTGTAAGAACACGTGGATGTGTTGTAAGAACACGTGCATGCGTGGATATATGAACATGTGAACACGTTGTGATGGGAACACGTGAATATGTTGTATTATGAACACATGAACATGTTATATGGAAAAGTTGTTGCATGAACATGTGATCCAAACACGTTAATCTGTTTTAAGAACATGTGAATACATTGATACACGAACACGTAAACATTTGGTTATAAGAACATGTGAAGCCATTGTTATATGACCACGTGAATCTGTTTGAAGAACGCATGAATACATTGATGTGGTTGAAGGAAAACGAATATGTACCTGTGTGATGATTAGGATCGCTGGAGTCTGGAGTGTTTTTGCATGAACGTGTGAAGGACACGCACACATGACATAGAAAAAGACCCGTGTTTGTAATTGCTTCAAGATAACCAACACACACACACACACATGGCTGTGTGCATTGTCAGACACCAGGAAGCAGGAGCGGTAATGGTTTCCCCTCCTGCTAGGAGGTGCTAAACATCGCTCTGGGATGAGGTAATGGTTAGTGACTCCCAGGGGGAAGGTACTGCTTTGATGTCCCGGTGTCCAGTCTAGCCTAGAGGCATGCATCCCCTCGGCAAGACGCAAGGGCTACGCTGTACACTATCGGTACATTAAATAACCGTTAATTAATATTAGTTAACGCAGTAATAAGCATTATAATATAACATAAGGGTTAGCATTATGGTTATTTAGCATGTTTATTTTGTATTGTAGTTCAATTCTGGTTAGTGAAAGTTGCTCTGGTTAGGGTTCGGGTTCGGATTGTAAGTTAAAGTAGCTTTTTTTAGGGTTGAGGATTAGTGGGTTAGAGTTACGGTTAGGTTTTTGCATTGTTAAGTTATTCTTAGTTAAAGTTACTTTAGTAAGGGTAAGGGTTTAACGCTAGAAATAATGTATAAATTCATTACTTAGCTTACATGAACACCCTTATTACCTTTGGTAGTTAATGTTTATTACTGGATTTACTAATGTTAGTTAACATTGAATTAATGTATCCTAATTGTAAAGAGTTACCAACGCAGTATGTTTTACCGCTCCTGGTTCCTTTGCATTGAGGCCCTGGTGGCTAAATGATAAAAAGACTTCATTTCTACAGCGCTTTTCCAACCAGTGGCCACTCAACGCCCAACATTCACCCATTCATGCGCACGGCGGTCAGCCCTGCAGGGCGACGGCCAGCTCTTCTGACCTTTCTGGACGGCGGTGGCGTGCTCGTGCTGCTTCCAGAGCGCCACGCCGCGGAGCCGCTTCTCCAGCCGCTTCCTCCGCCCCTTCTCCGTCAGCAGGGTGTCCTCGCCGTCCTGCCGGTCGGCCTCCAGCCGCTCCAGCAGGTACACCACCTCCACCAGCGCATCGCCCGTCTCCCTGCGGAGCGGTGACCACGGCCCGCTGCCCGCTGGTCCTCCACACGCAGAAGACACACACAGCGACATGGACCCTCACGTTGACACCTCTAACTCGGGTAGTTAATGCAGTATTCCTGAATTAACTACCCTTACTTAGTTAGGGTTATGGTATAGGATTAGAGGGGGGGGGGGGGGTTAGGTTTTTGGTAAGGATTATGAATTGTTGTTCAGTTCTTGTTAGTTAAAGTAACTCTGGTTAGGGTACTGTTTGGGCTAACCCTATCAAATAATGAATGAATTAACGTCTTGGTTACCATGACTTCCAGGAACGTCAGTAGTTAAAGCCTTATTACTGACTTAACTAACGTTAGATCATGTTGAATTAATATACTCTTAGTAAAGGAAGGAAACGTGAATGGAAGTTAGCTAGCCAAAGACGGGTAACTGAAAAACTCAGCTTGGACCATGAATAAAGACTGAAATCACCTTTTCAAAGTCTGTTTGTATTCAGACCTATATCGTGAATTATCGTCATAGGATTGAATAACAATGTATAGATTTTTGCAGAGGTACCCTGTGATTCCCACCCCTATTACTGACTTAACTAACGTTGGCTCATGTTTAATTAATGTACCCTCGTTTTAAGAGTTACCAACTCAGTACGTTTGACTCCTTCCTGCTGTGTACCTCCACAGAAGACAAAGTGACCGCTAGCTCTCTCGCCGCCACATGCTGCTGTTATTATGTAACGTATGATGATTAGCACGGTGGCATTTAGCATCGAGGCTTTAGCATGACGCTACATGCTGATGAGTTGTCTATGATGAGTTAGCTCTGAATTTCAATGGGTGACACAGTGTTTCTGACAAGGTTTTTGTCAAAAAGATGGACAAAGACTGCCAGGGTATTGTCTGTCTGTCTATAAAGAACACAGATACAGCGAGAGAAAGGGGTTGTAAGTAGGAAAATTACCCCTTAAGGTGAGTCCAATGCCTTCGATGTACAACTCTGTAGATATGATGGATCCTGCATCTGGGTCACTGGTACGAAACCAAGGACAAGAAAAAATCAAGAGTGAGGGCATCACTATGCAGAAAGAATAGTGATGATTTGATACTAAAGAGGGGATATGCATGGGAAGCAGAGGCTTCACCTGAAAGTTTTGCTGAATTGCTTCTTGTCGGGAGTCCAGTGGGGAATATTCTTCCCCGGCTGGAAGAAGAAGGGGGAGACAAATCAAAATAAATTTCCGAGATTACATTTTTCACTTCCTCCCCCACCCCCCCCCCCCCCCACTAAGAAATTTGGTTTCTGACCTCTCATGTGTATGATTGCATACGACATCAACAGTTTACCTGTTGACACCAAATCTCCACTTTCCTCTTCAGCTCCTGGATGTGGTAAATAGCTTTGTTGACACACGGTGAGGGAGAGTTAACCAGGGCACAACTGCGACGTCTGCCGGGGCAGACGGTTTGAAGATCTGCCTGATCTACGGAGACCAGAAGCATTGCAATTACGGGGACAATGCATGACAACAGTGAGGCTGAACCATGCAAAACCACCACACCACCAACAGCTTTAAACGAATGACGTATGGAGTCTGTTATATGTTGTATCATTAGCAATCATCAATAATGGATTATTAGTGGTATGTAAATAATTGATAAATAGGGTTACAGCTATTTAATTGGTCTGATTATAAAAGGTTAGAAAATGTAGTTGAATAAAAAATGAAGGGAAAATGTAGGCTTCTTCACCCTCGTTGCTAAATGGTTGGCTTTCTGTGGTTCCATGGTCCTTCACAACTTTAGAGTAGAAAGAAGCACAGGAATAATCACGAAGGAAAACACAACTGCACATTTCTTTGCTATAAAATGTCGCCATCTGCCGGCCGACAGGCCACGCTGCAGCGATGGAGGCGTTCGTTGAACTAAACAAACACGGTAAGGTAAAGTCTTGTTTACTCGGTCGAATAAGGGAAGATGGGCCTTTTGTGGGAATAAATTCCACTAACTACTCTAATTCCCTGCATATAAGCAAAAAACAAAATTAATAGGACATCGTCAACCTATAATAAACAAAGGTTCAACACTTGATGTTGAGGAATATATTGAATATACTACAATAAAATGCTACTATACTACTGCTAACGTTACTTCATATACAGGCAGGTCCACCCTGAACAGCAGCCTACACACTGTATGTTGAAAAGAGTTTGACCTCAGAGCATGCACAATGGCCCGGTCTCCAGTTGCATGAATGTGATGAAAGTTGCTTCCCCCACCATTTTGAGTGGAGGGGGGGACTCAGCAGCCTCCAGCTGAAACGGTAGTCTCACATAAAGAGCTGACATTGATCAAACACACTCTCTGACCTGGTGGGTTGTGTCTGTCCTCCCTGGATGGGAATCGTGTGTGCTCCACCTCAGGCATGCCTTGCAAGAACACAAAACGACCACAAACGATCTGTTTTGGAGTTATTCACATTTAAATTTAGATTACACTACACAGCATCTGAAAATAAATTTAATAAACAGTGAAGCTGTTGTGGCTGCAAATCTAAGTCAGGCTGCAAGTGCCACTACTACTAGGCTACTATTACTAAGAGGCTGCTTCCTCCAGACCGCTGGGGTCAGGTGTAGTTAAAGCTGTCTGAAACAACGTTAAGCCCCGTGTTGAATAGTTAATGAACAGTTAATGAGCTTCCAGGGGGGGGATGGTTGTCATGGTGGAAAGTGAAAGCAAAAAGCTGATCAACTTACTTGCAAGACGCTCCTGATTTCAGAGTCCCTGTTGTGTATCTGATGCCGTGTGTCCCCGCTTGAGTTGTGTGTCTCTTTTGTTGTGATGTTTTGTGTCAGAGTGAACTAGCCTACGGCTTTGCAACTTCAGTGAAAGAGAGTGAGTGGTCGATACACGCCCCGCGCGGCGATCACCTGCTGTCAATCTCCCATGCTGCGGTTGCCTAGCAACAAAGAGCTCCAACGTGTGTTCGAGGCGCACACAGGCCGAGGCTTTCCTTAGAGTGGGCGTGTTCGTTTAGCATGTGTGACCTATCAGGAACTTACTTATAATAAAACAATTAAAAATATATATATCCAATTATCTGTTTGTACTTATTTTGGAAAGTAGGTCCACGCCCGTATGCGGCAGATAATTAATAATTAACAATAAAAAAAATAACAGGATTGAAGAGGCCTATTATTATGAAGGTCGGTAGATCTAAATTAATTTTCAGATATGCCTCGTCTAAATGATGAAGGAGAGATGTAAATGTGTTTAAAGTGTGACCAACCTGGTTGTAATGCAGATAGCAGCCCACAGGAGACAGGAGTAGTAGGGCTATTTGCTTTGGACCGCAGCCCGCAGTACAGTAGTAGAATAGAATAGAGATGCGAACCACGTTATCCATCTCAGATTTAGAAGATGTGTATCACTGGATGAACACACATGCAAAACACACGCATCTCCAAAGAAGGACATAACGGTTACATTATGCATCTTAATCCAATGGATTATAAATTATATCAATTAAACATTAAAAAAAATATATATATTAAATTTGTATGTTCTGCACCAGCATTGCTTAACATTGCCCTAAAGACGTCCATCTATGACTTCTCCCGGTTAAGTTTAACCCCCTAAAGTCCATCTCCAGGCTGATGGTGGTGGAGGTGGAGAGACCCCGCATTACGTCATCGCAGAGGCTCCACGCTAGAGGCATCAGACGCTCGCCTCTCTCTGCGCTGCTCGGAACATTTCCATAGCATAACCATCACCAGTGGTGATGATGGCTTTCCCGGGGACGGCGGAGGACGAGGCAGTATCGGAGAAACCTTGATCGGTGATCAGACCTCCCTAGACACGCGTGGATCGGTGGATTCCTGGATGTAAACAGAGATGTTGTGTTACTGACATGCCTCGACATTGTGGTGAGTGTTGTGGCAAGTGCGCTGCAGTTGGACATCATAGTGGTGCACACAGGCGAACATTTGCGCACTTACTTTACCGATATCACCATGTGTGACTTGCCATGTTGTTATCGCCAGGCTACCTATGTGGTAGGATATAGTTGCGTTAAGGAGCGGGCTGTATCAGTAGATTTTTGATTGTTTTGGACCTAATATGTGGCTCGTAAAGGCGATGCGCCGTGCGTGTCGACGTGGTGATGCTCCCAGGACGGACCTGCACGCACACTGTCCAGGCTGCCTGTTGCTGGCTTTCCTTTAGCTGTTACATCTTAGGGCTAAAGTGTGTTTAGAGGTGTCTTACAGTGTTTCTTTTGGACGTGCAGTGGCTTAGAAGTCCCAAGAGAAATCGGAATCGTATCACAGGCTGTGTGCTGTAACTAGTGTTGCTGGGCAGTGCACTGGCACCTAGGCTCATATAAACAGGGCTGGTTTTCTTACTATTTTAACTTCACAGGATTGTTAAAAAGAAGACTATAGTTGGCCTCTATTTTTTCATGTGAGCAGACAGATGTTACTGCTTCATACAAAACCAAAACGCAACAACAATGTAATAAAAGGCAGTGTAAGTCATTGACCTGTCACCGCAGACACATTAAACAACGGGGCTCCAAAGTTCTTGTCTTTTTCAGACTGAAACCATGGTGATGTGTAGGGGCCCGGTGGTGGAGGGCCTCATAGGTTGGTACCACTTTCTCCCTATGATCTGATAAATAGTCGACAGATGAATGGCAACATGCATGTCAACGACATTTCTGTTGTCTGTCAAAGGGTAAGAAAACATGCCAACAGATCATGTGTACACTTGAGTTGTAAAAATAAAAGCAGCCAATCAGAGTTGGGGCTGTGGACAGCTGCAATGTTCTCTGTGTGCAAGTGTGCCAGAGACGTCCGCAGCGAGGACCGAGCATTGTATAAAAGCCTGTTCCAAGTTCCTGAAAGAGGGTCGAAACGAAAAGCCATGTGTCCTGGTTTTTTCTTTTTCTTTCTCCAGAGGACTTGGATAAATATACCCCATAGTCCAACTAACAGACAAATAAGGCAATGTTTGTGCTGTGTTGAAGTGCAACGCTTAATATCTGGACCGCAGAGTTCATTGGTGGTTATGTTTCAAGAAAAATGGGCAAAGGAAAGATGGAGTTTTGCCAGGGCATTACACTGTCTCTACTTGTGTGTACCTGCAGTGGGACACACTCACACACACACACACACACACACACACACACACACACACACACACACACACACACACACACACACACACACACACACACACACACACACACACACACACACACACACACACATACACACACCAAACACACACAGACACACACATACAAACACACACATAC
Source organism: Gadus chalcogrammus (assembly GCF_026213295.1). Taxonomy (NCBI): domain Eukaryota; kingdom Metazoa; phylum Chordata; class Actinopteri; order Gadiformes; family Gadidae; genus Gadus; species Gadus chalcogrammus. The sequence goes on from NC_079419.1 coordinate 4,422,802, forward strand.
ACACACACTAGGCACAAACATACACACACATGCATGCGCGCAGACATGCGCACATAAGGACACACACACACACACACATAAACATACAAACGTGCAGACATACAAAAAAAATCAAACACACAAACTCACACGCACAATCGCATACACACATAAACAAACACACACAAGCAAACAAACACATGCATACACACAAACACACACGCTCACACACAAAAACACAGTGGTAGAAAGTAGTGTGTGGCCAAGTGAGAGCTTCATGGAAGTGCAACTGGAGAGGGAGCAAAGCCCTTAAAGAATGTGAGCTCTGTGGGCCGTGGTTAAAGATAGAGGTACGAGGACACGGGGCCTGCTGTCACCGGCTCTAACCTTTATAATCACAGATACCTTCTGCGAGGAACCCAAACAAACCGGACAGCGTTCGTTGTTGATGTTGTTGTTGTTGTTGTTGCGGTGGTGGTGGTGGTGGTGTGTGACTTCTGTTTAGATAAGAGGTGAATGTTGAGGTGGAGGGATTTGTATGTGTTTGTAAGGTGCGTACCCTTGTGTGAGCCGGGGAAACAGTGACAAGGACAGCCGCCATGGTTCTGTTTGAAGGGTAGGTTGTTTTATCTATTTTTTTTGGTGGGACAATTCAGATTATGCACGGCATCTGTGGTTTCTTATCTGTGTTTGGCTGGCTGGAATATATTTTGGGTTTGGGTCAAGCCTCTGTATTTCTGACCCTGGAGATAAATATAAGGCTATACAGTTCACGCCAAGACTTAATATCGTTTTCATGTAAAATGATATCAGGGTTTATGTACCAAAGTGTGCTGCACTCTGTGCTGGAGTATTTAAAGTTATATTAGGGTACTGGCTGGTTATCAAATTTGCCTACTGGATATTTGCATGCACAGCCTTCATTTATGCAGTGAGGTTGTTTCCAGTTCATCGGAAACGATGCTGGGAAACATGTCTTTTCTGAATCAAACAAAACACAAACCCAATTAGCTGCTATAGACGTTATCGTTTGGCGTTTTTATTAAAAAGACGAAGCTTTCACTCATGACATTATAGCGCGTCATAAAATAATACAAATGGATCGCAATTGTAGGGCTTTTATCCTGCTGCTGTAATTACAAATGGTTTGCATCTCATCGAACACAAATGAAACAACTGCAGTAGCCAACCTTTAGCTAAACGGAGGACGGAAATTATGAAATAGGGAATGATAGGGAAGGGTTGAGACATAACTAGCAACAGAATTGCGCCTGCAAAATGATAGTGTTGTGCAGCTATAACAAACAAACAGCAATTCATCAAGTACACTGTAATAGGTGTTGTAAGCACTGGCACAAACAGAAGAACGGATGACAGTTATTATTTCCAATCCTTTATATCAACCCTCAGCATTATATCACAGCAGGCAAGGCAGCTTTATTCATATAGGCCTAGCACTTTTTATACACGAGGCAGAATCAAAGTGCTTCACATAAAAAAACATTTTCGTACAATAAAATGAAACAATAAAATAGAGTAAAAAAAAGGAGAAAAAAGGCAAAGTGCAAAAAGGCAGCGTAATCACTTCATTAAAAACAAAACTGGGCTTAAAAACTTAGTGGAGGTCTGTACGGTGTCCACCACCAGCGTGGCCATGTTTTACGGGAAGGCGGTTCTCCGCTGCCATGGAGACTGACCACGTGACCCAGTGTATTAGATTGCTTTGGACAGAGTGCAGTGAGGCGCGGTGTGTGCATTCTCTCCCTGCCGCCCCTGTCTCTATGAAAGAGTTGTCCTTGTCTTACATAACACTTTTCTCCCACTTGGCTGCAGACAGAGTGAAAGCTGCATGGTAGAAATTAGTGGGACAGATTATTAATTATTAATAAATAAATAATTAATTAAAAAATTAGTAATTTCTTTTTTCTTTAGTGCTGAACACTTGAGTTTGTTGCCATTCGTCGAAGGTTATTGATAATAAATACATCGCCCTTGGACTTTGTTTGATGAAAGGAATTCTTAAATTATGAATCATTATAAAATATGTATTGCATAGAAGAGACTAGAACCACGTTGAAGAGAGCTGCGGTTCACGTTTCTAAAGCTCTCCATTGTGCCCACGTTACTATTGTTAATATAGCTGTGCAGATGCCAAGTGGCAGCACGTTAAACACAGTATCGCTGGTGTCAGGTTCCCCGCACGGTGGAAAATAAATATGAATCCACTCAAGTCTGTGGAACATAGCATATCAGCAAAGCACACCTTTTATTTCTCAGATTACCGAATGACCGCTAGTAGCACCAGCTAGGCACTGAATCCTAACTTGACCTTCTCCCTGTTTCTCTTATCTCTCTATGTTTGTCCTTCTCTCTCTTTCTCCCTCTCTCTCTCTCTCTCTCTCTCTCTCTCTCTCTCTCTCTCTCTCTCTCTCTCTCTCTCTCTCTCTCTCCCTCTCTCCCTCTCTCCCTCTCTCCCTCTCTCCCTCCCTCCCTCATTCAGAATGATTGAAGATTGCGGACAGAGTGGTCACACAATGGCAGACAGAAGGCAACTGTTTGTCGAGATGAGTAAGTGCTGCTGAAGGCTTGTGTCTGAGAGCTCCCACATTTCAGGGTGATGTATGGCAGACTGTGTCACTCATCATCCATAAAGGAGCCACTAATCCTTTACTGTAACCTCTGTGGAGCCCAGTGAACGAGAGGAAGATGTACGGTCTGACCCCGACCAGTGTTCAAAATAATCACTGAGAATACAAAAAAGAGCCACCTCTATCTCTCTCTCTCTCTCTCTCTCTCTCTCTCTCTCTCTCTCTCTCTCTCTCTCTCTCTCTCTCTCTCTCTCTCTCTCTCTCTCTCTCTCTCTCTCTCTCTCTCGACTACAGCAGAGGATAGACCTCACAGTCCTACAATGTGTTTAGTGGCAGCTCCACCTGCATGCTGTCTTTGTTCATAACCGCAGATTAACCGTTTCCTAGGGGCTCAAGAGCTGGACTCCATACGACTGTCCACCTACAGAACGGCTTGTAAGCTTAGATTCGTGCAGAAGAAATGCAACCGTGAGTATGGTGCACACACACACAAATGCAGGTGCATGCGCGTGCACAAACACACACACACGCACACACACACATTCCCACGCAAAACACACATACAAGATTCATTAGGATTTAGAATCTTTTTCTAAATCCGAAATCCTCTACCTTTTTCCCGAATTATCCGTCAACGTAAATTTCCGGTCGATTCCCTCGTCGTCATCTCCGTCTCCTTCGGTCGTCCCCAGTGCACCTGGTGGACATCTGGAACGTGATCGAAGCGTTCCGGGAGACCGGCCTGAACACGGCCGACCTTGGCGGCGACGTGGGCGTGGCCCGTCTGGAGGCCGCCGTCTCCGCGGTGTTCTCCCAGCTCAACAAGCGCCTGCCCACCACACACCAGATCGCCGTGGAGCACTCCGTCAGCCTGCTGCTCAACTTCCTGCTGGCCGCCTACGACCCGTAAGTCCGCGGCCCGCGACCTCTCTGACCTCCGACCTCCGAGCGGCGAATCCGTGCTGGCCCCACCATCGTCGTCGGAGACTCATAGACTCCTACTGCTCGTCTTGGTTCTTTGAACATCCTTGCTGTACTGTACCAATATCGCTCGTCAGCTCGTCCAGAGCAGTGAGGGTGAGGGGTCTCGCTCAAGGCCACCGGGGGATTGAACTAGCAACCTTCCGGTGACCAGCCAACCTGCTCTACCTCCTTCGCCACATGCTGCCCCAAAACTGCCTTGAGAATTTAAGACATGGTCAAATCCTGGGGTGGCCGGTTCGAGTCCCGGCTGCCACACCCATCTATACATTGCGTTGAATTCCTTTGTGTCCCGACGCTCTTTTCTGCTATCTTCATCGGAGACTCATAGTCTCGTAGTGCTCGGCGCTTGGTTCTATGAACATCCTAACTGAACTGACAGCGATATATTGTTGTTTCTCTTTCTTCTGACAAATGTACTTATAGAGTCACTTCGATGAAAGCATCTACTAAATGCCCTAAACGTAAATGGAAATGGAAACGTTATTTCTGTAAAACAAAGTACTTATTCGACAGTTTGTAAACCAGAGGTGAAACGAGTCGAGAGTGCGTACTGAGAACGACACGGTTTGTTACGTGAACGTGTGTCTCCAGTTGACACTGCACACCCGCTTACTAGCGAGACGTTGCCATGGACACCGTTTAAGGAGATTCTGAATCGGTGGATTTGTGTGATGCTCCTTCAACCTTCTTTGTGACTGTTTTTACTGTTCCAGCGAAGGCCTGGGGAAGGTCTCCGTCTTCGTGGTGAAGACGGCCCTCGCCGCCATTTGCGGGGGGAAATATCTGGACAAATTAAGATGTAAGAAACGTCGTCATTTGTTCCATTATTTTGTAATCATGACATAATGAAATGAAAATGAGAGACTGAAGATTAGCCAGATGTGGCGCGCAGCGCGTGTGAATTAATTGCCTTTGTAAAGTTTCACAGTTCTTGGAGTCTACGTCGACTCCAGTGGAATTCTTGACGCAAACTAATTAGAGCCGGGTATCTTTTGAGATCTCTGTCTGCCGATGGTATTGTTCCCGGGGAAATAGCCCTGGTTCTGCTCTTCATGGCTGGGAGAAGTCATTATTCATAATCTGAAGCACACGGCCTATTACATAATTCTACAAAAAGTCTTGAAGCAGCCGCAGTGGCTTGTGAAGAATAAAAAAAAAAGGGAGGGACACTCTCTCGTGGTGTACCGCGGTAATTGATTTGAATCACAACCTTGCTTTGATGTGTTTTTACAGCGAAAACTGGGATGATTGCTTTGTGTAATGCCGCAATTAGTCGACTGTCGGGACAACTGACAATTAGCCTGATTAATCTGAGTGTGTGCTCCGCTGTGCTGTGTGCTGTGTGAAGACATCTTTTCCCAGATATCCGATTCAGCGGGGGTGCTGGCGTACTCCCAGTTCGACCAGTTCCTGAGGGAGGTTCTCAAGCTGCCGACGGCCGTCTTTGAGGGTCCGTCGTTCGCCTACACCGAGCAGGCTGCTCGGACCTGCTTCCCCCAGCAGGTGAGGTCCTCTGCAGTTCGACCGCTGGAAGGAATCTGTGACAGAGTGACAGTGTGGCTCCCAAGGATGAACCTCCATCCGTGATGTAACTGGTAAACGGACTGCCAGTGGCCACTCAAAGCACTTTACGATACTACCTGACATTCACCCGTTCATGCACGCATTCACACACCGACGGCGGTGTCGGCCACGCAAGGCGACAGCCAGCTCGTCTGGAGCAGTCAGGGTGAGGCGTCTTGCTCAGGGACACTCAGCTAGGAGGAGCCGGGGATCAAACCAGCAACCTTTCTGGTAACCAGCCAACCCGCTGTACCTCCTGAGCCACATGCCGCCCCAAACAATGCCTTGAGAAATGCTTTAAGACAAGGTCAAATCCTGGGGTTGACGGTTCGATTCCCGGCTGGCGCGCCCATATATATACATTGCATTGACTTCCCTTGTGTCCTAACGATCTTCTCTATCCGGGTCGGGCGGTCGGGCAGAAAAAGGTTTACCTGAACACATTCCTGGACACGCTGATGTCGGACCCCTCCCCGCAGTGTCTGGTGTGGCTGCCTCTCATGCATCGCCTGGCCAACGTGGAGAACGGTACGTCCCGGCGGTCACGTGGCCGTTTGCCTCCAGCTGCCCGTATTCGCCACGTTGTGTTCTCATAGACTGTGCGAGCCACAGTCAGGCAGGCAGGCAGGCTAGCACAGAGACGGATGTGAAGAGACGCACCCCCCCCCCCCCCCACGCATGTCACAAACATCCGCCAGGAATTGTAATAGATAATTCTGAATCCGTTTACAAACGCACACACGCACACACAC
>NC_079419.1:4441167-4461167 GCF_026213295.1 Gadus chalcogrammus
ACAGTGACCATGGTTGTTCACATTTCCGGTAAGTATTTGATCTTATCCTTAATTGACATGAAATGATATAACTCCAAACCTACACGTCATATTCATGTTTACAGTACATGTCACAAGACATAGCTGCCGCTAAGAAAAGTAAATCATAATCATTTAATTTCAAGTGAAAAAAGATACCATGAATGGAAATAGGAGATGATCAGAATAATGCTACGCTTCTCCAACCTAGGGAAGAATATCCAACATCCGCGATCCTCCCTACTGAGCAAATTATTAAAATGGGGTGTCAGACTAATACACTAAACCTAATTAGACTTTAAACAATGTATGGGAGATAAACGACGATTACTTATCTCAGAGGAGTGGAAAACGTGCTCCGAATAGGGGGTAGTAACGGGTAATACTGTAACAGTGTCTTGCGAGCGGTGGGCGTCGACCGCGTGGCGTTTGCAACATGCTGCGTGTTTGTATTGTCGTAGTGCTGTTAAGTAATCCATCAAAGTAAACAGATTCCCTGATTTGAGAGAGCAGTCATTATGGGCCTGCAAACGGAAGCGACGGAGGAATAAGCCCAGAGTTTAATACCAGCAGATGAGATGAGGAGGGATAGTCTCCAACACATGGCTATTTTAATGCAACCCCTTGGGGGGGAAAAACAAAAACAGTTGCATGGCATTACACAACTGATGATGGCGTGATTGCAAGGTTGCAATGTTTGAAATGCTCCCAGACTATTTCTGTATTCTGTATCTGTCCATGTTTACAACACCAACCACTGTTCTCTTGACAGATAAGCAATAGGAGAAGGAACAGCAGAAGACGATGCAGGAGGAAATGACACAGAGGCTCATGAAGAAGTGAAGATTGGGAGATTTCAAGACCAACCATAGATTACAGTTGTTCAGAGGTATATTTTTAAACCCACTACATGTTTGAGACAATACTGTGAAATGAAGAGGAGAACTAATGAATTGCTGAGCAGTCTATTTTACCACAGGTGCCATAAATACACAACATCGGAAAATGTCTACTTCTTACCCTAGTTTTGAATGAGTTGTCTGGCTATTATGTGGACATTATGTTTCGTTATACGAGCTGACAAACCGTGAAGTTTAAGTTACCTCATTTCTAAAAACAAAGACTGGGTTCATTACTTGGTTGTTCTATTCAGCATGATAAAAAAAAAAAAAAGATTATGTGACTCACAAAGACCATATAAACTGAGAATATAATTCTAGTCGATATACGACCGGATTTTCCCAATAGATTTGCTGTGTTATAACTGGTCTTGACCAACTTTTGTGCTTTTGTTGGGTCAAAGTATTTCCTAGGAGCGTGGATTGGGTTTGAGACACAGGTCAGGGATTGTGCATACAGCCGTGGCTGATTAAGTGACCTCTCTCTGGAATTTATTCAGAATCCCGGCAGAGAATGTGGCTAACAGGCTTGTTAGCCACATTCTCTGCGGCTAACAAGCTGGAGCTAACAAGCTGTTAGCCACATTCTAACAGACCGTAGACGAGTCTAAGGAAATGTGGCTTTCCATCACTGGATAAAGCAAGAAGCGTCTGCTCACAGATGTTGTCTCGTTTGATGTCTGATGTCGATGAACCCAGGCGATTCTGGGTTTTCACAGCTTTGAAACACAGCGGATAATGCTTGAAGAATATAGAAATTCAATGAAAAGAAATTCAAAGAAAGTCATTTGCAAGAATTCCAAATTTACTCTGAAACAAAATGTTTTACATCAGAAAAGACCATTTTTCTTTTTTAATACTCCCTTGAAAGAGAAATAGATGAAGGTTTGTTTCCCATATTATTTAATTTGCATTTATTTTATGACCAAAATGGTAGCCTGTTCGTCCCTCACATGAATCACTGTTACACACGCGCGTACAAACACATACAGTACACACACCTGGCTCCTGCCCCTTCTGGGCGGTCCATACACCATAACCCAGCTACGAAAATAAATGGAAAGTTCATCTTAAATCTGAAATTTGTGAAATATATCTGGTTTAATTATTCTTTTCTTTTAGTTAGTTCTTTTAAGTGACTTTGCATGGCGGAGATGCATAATAAAGTGTTGACACTGTATCACCATTTTGTGAAGTCTGAGCCGTTTCTCCTCCTCATCCCAGCCTGATACACTTCAGTCGGTCTGTTTCTGGCGATACATTCATTACCTGTCCTATAAGCTCTGTGGTTCCCCTGACCTAGCGTCTATTATTCAGAGGGTTTATGACGTAACGTACGAGCAACCATGCAGTTTTAACGCTCCATAGTGGGAATGTTCAAGATTTCCCTCTCTCAGCAGTACGGGACGGTATATCTGAGTTAATTAAAACCAAACAGCCATAAATAGATGTTTAATAGACCACAAGGCCTACCAGAAACCTTCAGTTAATTCAATAAAACAATTCCTGTAGTCTACTTCCAATCCATATTCATATTTAAAAGCATTTTCCGGAGATGGATCTCTAAAACCCTATGGTTTAAAACCAGAAGTCAACACAATTTACTGTATATTCCTTATTTCAAATATATATTATTTAGGAAAAAAGAACATACATAACAACCCCTTCCCCCATCACCACCACCACCACCTCATTCTCATTTCAGGAAAACCACTAGGCCGGAAGCGTGCAGACTCCGTGATAACGGCATGATCTTTATTTGGAATTGTTTCATTATCTCGAGGCTATGAAGAAGTCCTCACCAAAAATAATTACGAGCATGCGCAGTCGCTACCGTTCAAAAACCCCGGCCTGATTAGAAAACAGGGTGCGCCAGGGTACAACTGTTTGCCCCGAGGCGATTGTCTAGTCCTATATTTCTATGCTCTGGAGGAATGTAGGGGCTGTAACTGCTGGATCACCGTGTGGCGAGCAGCTGCTACGATTACAGTAAACTGTACATTGTGTTAATAGATAAATGATTGCACTGCTGCAAATCAATCTAAACTTGAAAAAATAATTTAAAAATAAATGTACCTATGTAAATATGAATATATACTACGTTACATTACATTATATATTTGTTTATATATGTATATGTTATAGATATGTTATGCATTGTATTTATATATTGATATATTGTATATATCTATAGATTTATACAATATATAATAATTGATAAGGCATGTAAGGCCGAATCAAAAGGAAAGTGACATATGTGTAGATGTGGAGGGAACTGTCAACCGCGTTCACGAAGCAACGCATCGCGATATGACTGGTTGGACTCAGAGCAGATGTCAGAAACCGACCAATGAGTGGCCTCCGCGGTGTCGTCTTACCGAATCAAACAGGGGTGCGTTGTTCTCGTCATCGTCCGGCACGAATCGGTGCGAACGCACAGTCGAGGGTGGGGTGACTCAGGAAAAGAGCCGATTTTTTAACACCGTGTAACCTGAGGATAGGATCTGAGTTCACTGGTGAGTCAAATCAACTATTATGCTTTTTTTTGTCCAGAAATTACTCTTCCTAAAGTAGTCCGAGAGATGGATCACACAGCTTCCCCCATGCATCGATTACTTTGTGCGTTTGCAGGCTCTGCTGCTGTTGTGTGTGTGGCGGCTGGTTCTGTCAAAGTGCAGGCACACACACATTACTATTTGTTGAACTCAATGCCAAAAATCAAATGAATTAATTAATTCCAAAATGCACAACAGCAGGGAACTCGGGTTTCACCTGAACGTGTGTTAGTATAATGTTATAACATAGCTTCAGTGACAGATCTCTGTCCGTTCAGGTCCTAGACTCTGTCTTGGTTCTCGCGACATTACAGGTATGAACTGTGTTCTTGCATGGACCGTATTGGTTAAGTTGTGACTCTGTTTGTGAAGTTGTGAGTGTGTGGGCAAGTTTTGACGTGGTGCCTTTGCTTATGCACGACTTCCTCTGAGCTCTGACATGGGTGCCCTACAACATTTGCATAACCTTTGAACAACTAGTTTTTTGCGTGTGTGCTTTTGAGTTGACAACAGGGCACACACACACACACACACACACACACACACACACACACACACACACACACACACACACACACACACATACACACACACACACACACACACACACACACACACACACACACACACACACACACACACACACACACACACACACACACACACACACACACATGAAGGTCGGTTTATATTGCATATTCAGCGTTTATGCAACTTTCCACGTTGCATAGTAAATAGTGGTAACGTGACCGACTTGTTCATAAAAAAAACAAAAACGACGGGTTTGTACAACACTTTCCGGGGGAGTGAATCACCGCTCTTTGTAGTTTAAGGGTTTTCCATCCGATGACTTCTTTGGATTGTGTGTGTGTTCCTCGTTGGGCTGTTTTTTCTGAAGAATGCAGACGTGTGATCTTGCAGACGTGTGCATGCATAGTATTGCCAGCAGGGTATTAGTTGTACGGTGTCTGATTCTTTGGAGGGATCTAGTGGTAGTGACGTGCACGGTTGGCACAGTATTAGCTAGTAGCCACAGTATTGCTTTTGGATTATGAAAGCGTAATTTGTAGTACTAGTAGTAGTAGTAGTCTGTTTGCGATTGTCTCGTGCATCGTGGATTTTTAACATTTAACACATGTTATTATTCCCATAGCATAACATGGCTATGTGCTTGTAATAGTCACACATCTTAGCCCTCATCAGGCCTGCTGCTTCCTGCACATCGGTCTGCTATCTAAGCTTTTAAGAGCCAATGTGCATAAACCGAGCAAAACCATTTAATATGTCCAATGTATTCGATCGGGCCTTACTGTTCAGGTTCCAGAATTAGAAGCCTGAGAGACTGGGTCGGGGGACGTTTTAATGCTGAATGTGTGGATGTCTGTATCGCAGCTTTGCCCTAGGCACAAGGTTTGAGTGAGTTTCAGTAGTACTACAATCCTCAAAGGTCAGCTACTCACTGTTTCAGCACACATCCATCGACTGTATGCATCTTCTACTGCAAATTGTAACACCTATTCCTTGTAAGAAGCGGAAAGGTTGCATTTGCCTTTCATTATGTGATCATTCAATCACTGCAGATCACTTGATTAACAACCAAAGGCCATCCTATTTGAGAAAAACCAAAATGCAGTTCGTGTCAGACGTGCTTTCCTCCTGATGGCTGATGATGAGATCAGATCAGATTCACACCGGGTGAAACATCCCACTATAAAAAGGAACAGGCGGCCACCCCTTGCAGTCACGTGGGCAGGGCGCAGCGACGTCACCGGGCGGAGATCTGTGAAGAACACGCAGACGGAACGAGCCTGAGGTGCGGCACTTTCTTAGGCTTTTCCATCGTCCTTTCTGCACAGGGGGAACAGACTATAATCTGTTCACTATTAAAGAGGCCCGATGCCTGGTCCCACCCAAGTACTTTCCCCAAATGGAGAGAACAACAACGACATGGTCCAGGACAACGGATCCAACATCATTCCCTACAGAAAGAACACAGTGCGAGGAGAGCGCGCCTACAGGTAAACGCGTGTAATGCCGCATCTGATCCCGTCTCATAATAACGCCTGCGAGACGTAAACGGGATTGATCATAGCTGCAGTTTCATTTTGATTTTTACGGTGATGTGCATCTCTTCGTTGGCTGGTTTTGCGTGTGCGTCGTAAAGGCGCATCGTGCCCTCTGTTATTATCTAGTCCTGTCATTGGAGCCATGGCGCAAATCGCTAAAGGCCCATCCATGGTTGTTTTTTTTTCAGCACAATTATATAAGAGGATACTGTCTGATGGGGGTCCCCGCTGCAGGGTATACTGTATGCTTTACTCGTAGACGAATAGCACCGAATCGAAGTGATCACAATCACCGACGTGTCAAATGCTATGGGAATGGACAGCCACCCTCATCAACAGAATGGCATTTATTCATCAGAGCAGGTCATGCTGCTCGGTGTTTGATGGCAGCAAACGGTGTGATCAAACATGCATTCGGTTGCGGCTCTATAGATGCCCGGTTGCATGTTCGACCCTTGACGTGAGGTTTTACAATGGACATTTAGCCGAGCGTCAACACAGCCCCCATGATCGGCTATTACTGCATGGCTAACAAAGCTAACAGTACATCCGCTTTGTTGACATGGGAACGGCTGGGCCAGTCTGCTCCCTCCTCCCCAGCCCGTCGGTGGAGCCTCTCCTCCTGCATGGATGTGGCAAGGGCTCCGGTTTGGATTGAGTGTTTGCACTTGTGCGCGAAAAACAGCGCAACGAATACGAACTGGGCTGCACGAAGGTCAAAAAAATATGCAGCCTTTCATGCAATTTCGTCAGGTCCTCCTTCGGTGCACAGCCAGACACCCTGTGTTGGGAGATGGTCTGTTTTGGTTTGGAATTCGGAGGAGAAATGCAGGTTTCAATAACTGCACTGATTGTGGCCTGCGTGTTTAATATTTGGGATATTATCGAGGAATAACGCATTAAGACAATGTGTTATGACTTGTGGAAGCGATTTCTTTGCTGAATGTGTTAAAGATGCATTATGGTGATTTGGGACAGAAGCGTTACAGAAGTTGGATTAACTTGTTCACTACCACAATAGAGAATAAGTGGTGGTGCGTTGTGTTACCTTGGCCCCTTTAACCAAGACAAAATCAATATCCCAATTCGTAACCCGTTCCTATGCCCCTTAATTTCAAGTGTCTTAAATACCCAAGTATTAAAGGCGTAACAACATCTGTAACGTACGATTCAAATGCATGGTTTGCATTGCTTGATGTACTAAGCTGGAAGGTATGGCCTTACCATGACTTTATTAGAATGTATTCATTCATCTCTTGCAGTTGGGGGATGGCGGTCAACGTATATTCTACCTCAATAACCCAGGAGACTATGAGCAGGCATGACATAACTGCCTGGGTTAATGATATTCTGAGCCTAAACTACACAAAAGTGGAGCAGCTGTCATCAGGTAAGATCCCGTTTTAACCGGAGGGAGGGTGGGATTGTTGTCATGGGTGCGTGCCAACTGTTTTTCGATAAGCTGGGTAAGACTGGTAACAGACATGTAAGAGGCACTAATTACTACGTAGCTAACAAGTGCCTCGGCTTGACACAGTGATAAAGTTAAATCAATCTGAGTAACGCAGTCACCTATTCTTGGTGGGGGACTGGGAGGCGTCTATAAATAAAGCTTGCAAACGGGCATGTCCTGCTGCTGGGTCCCAGTAATCTAATCACAATCACTCCTGTCTGTCGCCCCGCCTCACACACTCTTAAAGTATGTCAATTCCAGTGGGCTTTTAAGAAGACATTACCGTGGCTTATCCCCTACTTCACTTAGCCCATATTAACAACACAGACTGTTTCACTGTTGTTAAAGCATTTAGCCTTATTTCACAAAAGCGATAATAACAATCATGCTATTGGAGAGAGGTGATTATCTAGAAAGATTCAACTAGGCTATGAGTGGGAGTTAATTCCCCGTATCCCTTATGAATCCCCAAGGTTTTGACTGTTTGTGATTGTATTCCATATCTAGGAGCGGCCTACTGCCAGTTCATGGATTTACTTTTTCCTGGCTGCGTCAGTCTTAAGAAGGTCAAGTTCCAAGCTAAACTGGAGCATGAGTACATCCACAATTGGAAAGTGTTGCAGGCCTCATTTAAAAGGGTGAATGTGGACAAGGTGAGTCGGAGAGAATCCTCATATCCTTATTGTTACTATGCATTGATGTACTTGTAAATGGGCGGCATGTTGCTCAGGAGGTAGAGCGGGTCGGCTGGTCACCGGAAGGTTGCTGGTTCGATCCCCGGCTCCTCCTAGCCGAGTGCCGAGGTGTCCCTGAGCAAAAGACCTCACCCTGACCGCTCCCGACGAGCTGGCTGTCGCCTTGTGTGGTTGACACCGCCGTCGGTGTGTGAATGTGTGCATGAATGGGCGAATGTCAGGCAATATTGAAAAGCGCTTTGAGTGGCCACTGGTTAGAGAAGCGCAGCATAAATGCAGTCCATTTACCATTTAAAGGCTCGCTCTTGTTGTGTCCCTGACGTTTGAACCCCCTGCATCTCACCCTCCTCCCAGATTATTCCCGTAGAGAAGCTGGTCAAGGGGAGGTTTCAGGACAACCTGGACTTCATCCAGTGGTTCAAGAGGTTTTTCGACGCGAACTACGACGGCAAAGAGTACGACCCGGTACAGGCCAGGCAGGGTCAGGACGCCATCCCCCCTCCCGACCCTGGAGAGCAGATCTTCAACCTGCCCAAGAAGTCCCTCCACGCAGCCAGCTCCCCCACAGCAGGCAGGTGGATGTGGATCACCTGGAGAACCAAAGGGACAGTGGTGTTAGTGGGTGGGAGTCACCTGATAACGAAAAGAACGGCGATAACCTGGACTTAGCTATCAAGGTTGTACAGGTTATGCACCTTTGTAACTAAGGTGCTTTGCTTAAAATATTGCATCTACATGGTATAAATTAGACAGATGATTCTATTTCACATATCTTGTGGTCAATGTGGATGCCTCTTCTTGTTGATATCCTCCTAAAGCCTAAGAAGATATCTCAGCAGCCATGGGAGATTATGGCGTAAAATGTAATTCCAGGTATGCTGATGGACCCATCAGCATACCTGGAACTGAAATATTTTTTACAGTTTGTCTCCATCAGTGGATTTCATTCTGATTGGACAGTTAATTTGACCTCCTTTTTTTGGCTGCCAGTTATCCAGCCTGTGTTTTTGCATTGCCGTCTAAAAGAGCAGACAGTTCATTCCATGATTTAGAGTTCCTGTTATTCCAGCTGTGTCATGTTATCCCACTGTTTATAATCCCGCTCAGCCGCAATATAGGTAGATAGATAACATACATGTGCGATGGTTTCTTTCACAATGGAGAGGCAGATAGCACAACTGTTGTTAATCATCGTAAACTAACATGACAATGCAAGCAGGCTGACTAAGCTTCCATTGTGTTACACTCTAGGCAAAGAAATATTCATTGTTTGGCCAGTGGTACTGTTGGAAGTTCCAGTTTTAAACTTGAAGAACTTGCCTGAAACAATATTATTTTAATCGATTAATTATGTCTAAACGCTATATATTGGTAGCTGGACTTTGGGTTGGTTAGAGTGTAAAAGTTTCATCTCTGTCTTTGAACTTGTTAACCGGTACATTCTATATACCGTTGCGTGTCTTAGTAAGTGTCTGCTATAAATAACACGTCCACGTCCTGCCGTCCTGCAAAACAGATTGCATTGTATTGTATTATAGTACTTAACTGTGTAGCAACTGCAGTAGCTGCTATCATTGCTGTAACACGGGGAATGGGTTAGCCTAGCGATTGTTGTACTTGCACTCTTGCATCCTTTCTGTACCGACAGCGATATATTGTTGCACTTCTTATCACAAATGTACTTATTGTAAGTCGCTTTGGATAAGAGTGTCTGCTAAATGCCCTAAATCTAAATGTGAATGCATCTGATATACCACTGATGTTTCCTTTAGGAGTCTCCAGGCCCACTTGTACTATAGCTAAGTCTGTAACACCGTCATCTAGACCCTCGTCTGCCAAAAAGATCCCTGGGCCGTCCACCCCGGCTAAGGGAGAGAAGGAACTGGAGGTCCAGGTCACACTTCTGAATGAACAGGTAGGTTTACTGCCCCCCTTTGTTGACCCTGTATTGTTTGTATGCATGGAGGCATGTTCTGGATGAACTCTTCTGGAGGTGAGGGGAAGATCGAGAAGATCGAGGGGCCTGTTACGATTCAAGGTTAGGAAAGCACACATTCTTTGGGTTTTGGACGTAGATATTAGCAAAGTGAAAGCACAAACAATTGATATGTCTCACGTAGTGTACCCTCTTATGAAGACTTTATTTACTGTGGTTATAAAATCTTTAATCATTAATCGTAAATCACCAAGCTGTTTCTCTCTTATGACATACTGTGTTCATAGATGTTAATAGAAAAGTATCTTTGCAAAAGGAAATGTTGCTCCTAGTAAAATATTCCCTTGGATAGTATGTTTGTGGATGCAGTTTATGTAAAATGATGTTACTGGATTTGAAAAAGTGATGCTTTGTGTGTGTATTATATTTCTTACTTAGTGGTGGGGTCGTTGATTTTAAATGCATGATTTCCAGAATAATCCAACCATCAATGCGTAAACATCACATTTCCTCTAGTGCTTCACAAATTATAGACTAGCTGTCATAAACAAGGCCACGTCTTTTCGGCTGAATGGAAATTGTTTTCAATGGAGTCCTTGTGCTTTGTGAAGTACTCTGCATACATAGGGCAGTGTGAATTCAATGTATTGATCCGACAGCATCACAGCAGACTACAAAAATATCGACGTTTGTGTTTCCATTAGCTAAAACGGTGTGTGGTTGATCTCGAACATTGCTTTAATTTTAACCCGCGACTCCTCCCAGATGAGTACACTGAAGCTGGCGTTGGAAGGGGTGGAGAAGGAGCGAGACTTCTACTTCAGCAAACTGCGCGAGGTGGAGGTGCTGTGCCAGGAGCAAGGGGAGGAGAACGCCCCCTTTGTGGACCGACTGATGGAGGTCCTCTACTCTGCAGACGAACAGGTCAGTCTGACTCTGCATTCACATCTACATTCAGGGCATTTAGCAGACGCTTTTATCCAAAGTGTCTCATTTGTCAGAAGGAGAAACAATATACCGCTGTCGGTAAAGTAAGGATGTTCATAGAACCCAGCGCCAAGCACTAACAATTGTGAGGTTAACCCATTACCCGTATACAACAAAGATGGCTAGTATAAGATACTACACAATGCTAAGTACTATTTTTAAAAGGACGTACAACGTACAATAAGTGCATACATTAAGTACCAGGACGTTCAACATCCAATAAGTGCGTACATTAAGTGCCAAGGCCTTGTTGTCCTTTACGTATTGATGAGAACACACTCTAGGACAGAGGTCTTCAACAGGGGGGCCTGCAACCCCTAGGGGGTCTGTGGAGGTACTGCAGGGGGGTCGCGAAAGTTTTGGTTGATTAGACTTATTTTTTATATTCCCCCTGCAATTTTTTCCACAAATTGAAATGTCTCTAAATACACATTGACATGAATCCAACACACTAGCCGCGTTTACATGGACACTTTTGATCCGATTTGTCATCAGAATAGCTCTATTCCTATCATGCGATCCGAATGTACTATATATATGGCATTTACAAAAGTGGTAAGCGTATGTTCGTATTTCTCTAGCGCACACCTGACACATCTGGACTGGCTGCGACATTTTTATGTATTTGATTTTAATGAAAGCCCAGCAGGAGAGAGCTTTTCTCTGCCTGCTGCTTCAAATAAGATGAAAGACAGCAAAGCAACGTCAGTTTCTCGTCCGGTCTTTATATCTACCCCCTCCTCTGCCGAAAACAATACGTATTTGGATGAGAGTGCGCAGCCAAGACTGTTGGGAGAGAGAGAGTGCTGTTACGCAAGGGATAATGAACAGAACGCCGGTCATAATCGGGAAAAATAAGCGATCAGCAGAGAAATAGTCCGCCAAAGACGTTGACGTCGCTTAGCAACCGGACACGCTGGGGTTGATAAGTTAGCGGACTACTTGCGGAGTGATAAGAAAGACACTAACAAACATCACCAATTTTCGTTTCCACATTTATATTTCAAAAATGTCCATTTGAAAAGCTTTTATGCATGATTACATGCAATTGACAGACAACTTGGTTGTGAATGAAAAAAAATACATCACACACATTACTCAAAAACGGGTCACACATCGCCGAACAAAACTCATGCTACTACGGTGCTGACACTCACCACACCACACCCTCAACTGAACAACCAATCGACTGTAAACTGAGTGTATCAGACAGAGAAACCATTCATCCATGTTCAACCAGAGATGATGCTGTTTTCACATTTAGGGCATCAAGCAGATGCTTTTATCCAAAGCAACTTATTCACACACACATTTTCCCACCAACTGCGGAGTAAACCATTCCAGGAGGCAGCCAGCTCGTTCCGGAGCAGTTTTAGGGTGAGATGTCGTGCTGACCGTGACGCTCCGGGGATCGAACTAGCGACCTTTCCGGTTACAAGTGAACCCGCTCTGCCTCCTGAACTAACCACAAGGGTTATTGACCAGGCCAATTTAGGTTACATAGCCGTTAGTCTCGCAAAGCCAGACCAAACTACAGCAAGTAGAATGGTCTGGAGCCACGCTACCTCGAGCCGTCTATCCGTGGGGAAACTGGGCGGGCCTGTTTTTATTTCTTTAACCCAATCACAATCGTCTAGGGCGGGGCTAAGCCCGGGAAGGAGCAGCGGTGTCCATGCAAAATAGAACACCTTTCTTCCTCAGCAAATGCTGTAAGCAAATCTTTTGCAGTTCTTTGCAATTTTCGACGGAAAGAGTCAAACATGCCAACTTTACAGCGCCGTCAAAGTCCTCTTCAAAACTCGCCATACTGCCTAGTTTCCGAGTTTGAGGGGGAGTACAATACGGGAACGCCAGCAACCGGAAGGGGAGGAGTCGCGGCCAAATCCGACGCTAGGCAATAGACGCTGTCCACTTCCGTTCAGCCAGACTACATAGCCGTCAACCATACATTGTCTTTCAGGAGGGGGCTGGGGAGCTGGCTGAGGGGGACGGAGAAGAGGCCGACCCACAGCTGGCCCAGGAGGAGGTACCAGACGACCAGGCAGAACAGGATGAATACTGACTGTTGTCCTCGCTCACTGCAACCCCACGCCCTTCTTTTATAGTGACAACAACCGTCAAAGGATTTTAAGTTTTTCCACCGTGGTTTCTTTATTTTTGTTCTCTTGAAGACTGAGCAAATGAAGCAATGCCCCCAACCCGCCCCCCCCCCCCTCCCCAGAAAGAACCCACCATCCGTTCTTTTTCAGTTCATGATTTTTCTTAAATCCTGCCAGTTGATATTCTGTGTTTTTCTGATTGTTGGTGAACTGCCCATGGCCGGTTTGGGTCACTTTTACCTCCACGCGCAGACAAGCTCAGACCATCACAGGAGTTTCCATGGACGGTGTGTGTGTGTGTGTGGCTGTTGACAGGTCAATCAGATTCCTGAATATGAGGACATGCTGAAGTCCAGACGGGTAACTTCTACCTGTCAGTACAAGTGTTAATTTGTGCATCTTCGCTCCCTTTCGTTTTCTACAGATTTTTTTGTGTGTCTTTTTTACATATCAACCACGTTAATCACACGAACGCAATAAGAAAAAGCCCTGAAAGGGCTCATAGTAGCTCTTATAAAACCTCCTTCCATGTGTTGCACTGACATTTGACCTAGGAGTGGACAATTGGTCCACACACTTTCACCATATTTATTAAGCCTTAGCGTTAGTATTAAAGTATACGACCTTACGTTGAATCCTTTGGAAGAGGAGACAACACAGTCAGTTAATTGTGAACAAAGTGTAGAGTTGAAAAACCAACTAGGACTGTACGATGACTATCTTCATAAAACACAATTTTTCAGATAATTGTGAGCTCAAAAATGTATTACTCATACCGATTGTGTGTGACTAATGTTGGTAAAATGGCTTGGTGTTTGATGACCGGTTAATTAGTAGGTCATAAACATAGGGGAGGAAAATGCATTTGTTGTGGCCTAGTCTTATCAAGTTGGAGAACGTTTTTTGTTTTTATACTTTGCAGCACATTGCCACTGATATCTGTTCCATGGATATAATATATATTATAAATGATTTTTCAATCACACTACTTAGAAAAGATGTGTGTAAGTTCACTGAGTTATTTGACATGCTATATTCCAGTAATTACCTGTTCATAATGTTACATTTACTATTATTGAACTCAGCAGTGCACCATAATGCTTTAGTCAGATACTGTTGTGTAAATGAAAAGGAATGTAAACTGTCAATAAGTATGAATAGTGTTTTTTTTATGTCCCACTCATTATGCATTCCCCAAACTGTGTTGCATGTTTGCATTTTATTTGTGAATAACTTGACCCGCTTTTTACATATTTAATAAAAAAAAAACAATGTTAAGTGAGCTTTTGTATGTTTAACTTGATGTTTGACGGGTGTAGAACGGCGTGCTGTAATAAAACCTTTCACCTACGGGAGCCTGAAGGAGTGTGTCAATCTCATGTCACTCCAACCTGAGGTTCTTCAAATAAATTAATGAATGAATGCATGAATGAATGAAAACAAAAATTGCTAGCATTGACAATCAAAAATTCATGGCGCTGAAATATTTGGATTTGTTACCCGCATTGACACACGTAGTCATATATTACAATATTGGACTTCAACCAGAGCCAACCACAGACTAAACAATACTTCAATCCAATATTTCGTCAAAATGTTCTGCAATTGCGAAAATATGCTGACGTAAAAAACAAGTTTTTTCACGAATCTTATTCACTTTACAGATTGCGCAACTTTGAACACAAGTAATCTGAATGAATGTGTGCTTGTTTTCTATGTCGGGTACATTCACGAGGGTACATTCACATTCACGCACAGACATACTAACCCCCATCCGGCGCACCCCGGCCATTAAAACAAACGCACACAGCCTAGCGGTACCCTCCATGTAGCAGTTGACCAAGACGTTCAGAGTTGCTTAACTAACACCTTTCGACACCGGTAAACGATGATGTCGTAAACTACGGGTCCAGCCCCTCAACTGACCTTGTATCCCCGCCAGTATGTGAACATAAGAGCCAGAAAGATGCCAGCATGTCTTAAGGTACGTAGCCTCACAGCTAGCCTGGCGAACTACATGTTTACAAATTGGATTCAAACTCTGCCTCAGAAGTTGGGTGTGTTGGTTTTTCGCATTTATTTCAAAGTGTGTGCTTGTTTTGGGGTTGGGGTTGCTTCTGTCTGCGAAAAACAATTCGGTTTATGTTCTACTTGTAGCGTAAGAAGTTCTCCAGGGACATCAGGTGTGTTGTCTTCCCGGATGAGGTCGGACACAACAGCGCTAACTCCGCGGCGGGGTTAACTGCCCCATCCACCGGCAGCTCAGCCGCCAGGGCGTGGGAGAGGTGTGGGGAGAGCTTTATTGACCTTCCTAAAGTCAAGGTAAGGTTGTTGTTGTTTTTTCGCCAAGTGGAGTGTACTTATGCACTCCATTTGGCGTGCATAAACACATGCGCATCCTCAAGGTAAATTATTTAATTAATAATTGTTATTCAGTTTTGAATGTGAGATATGCACTGACGCAACACACTTGTTTTTACTATAGGATGGCCATTCGTCTGGAAGGACATTGTCTGCTGTCAGGAAGTTGGACCCAGCCTCTTTTTCAGGTACCCTTTCTGGAATTACATTTACATTGAGGGCATTTAGCAGACGATTTAATGCAAAGCGACTTACAATACAGTACATATGTCAGAAGAAAGAGAAACAACAATATATCACTGTCCGTACAGTAAGGATATTCATAGAACCAAGTGCCAAGCCCTAACAATTGTTAGTTTAACCCATTCCCCGTATACAACAAAGATAGCTAGGATAAGATTAGAATTGTCATAACACAAGTACCTTGCATAGTATGTAATGGACACGTTGGACGCGAATGTATGAGACTCATTGAACCAGATGTCGGTCAGATCTCATATACTTTCTCTCTCCATGGTAACTTAGTGCATGACAGCTCTGGTCACCATGACGATGACCCCGTGGACATAGCGTGGACCTCCAGTGAAAATGAGGGGTCGGGTAACGAGAGTCCGAAGCAGTCTCTGGCTAAAGCTGTGCCTCCTAAACGACAAGAGAGGAAGAGAAAGATACAGAGACCAGCCGCCAGAGCATCGCACGCGCTCCCTGTTGGTGAAGGTACAGATGCTGAGTAGGAGTGGGAATCACAGGGTACCTCACAATACGATGCGCGTTACATGGCCCACGGTACAGACAATATCGCAATACAGCGATTCTGTGATGACCAATGTATTGTTAGAAAATCCTATAACGATGCATCACGATATACGTCTGACGGTGAATACAAAATCACTGTGAAGAGGTACAGTGCTGTCTTTATTCATGGTCCATACATGAGTTTTACAGTAACTCGTCTTAGGCTAGTTAATTTTGTTGTCAGGGGTTACCAGATTCCATAGCGATATCTTCATTCAAAGTACAAAATAAACCTGATCTTCTTTATCCATGGTTCGCGCAGCGCCTAGCATCTCCAGTCACCATGACGACGCGGACCCGTTGGACATCGCCTGGACGTCGTCTAGTGAGAGTGAGCGGTCGGATACAGATCACGACCGGTCTCTTGCTAGAGCAATGGCTCCCGGACCACCAGAGAGGCGTAGGAAAACTCTCCGACCCACCGCCGCCGTTGAGTGCTCCGACAAGCCACCCACTGATGAAGGTACCCCTGAGACCGCGTCGGCCGCTGATGAAGACTTTATACTAGAGCCCGACCGATCTATAGTTTGGCCGATTAATTTATCGGTATCGCTGTTTGTGTTTGCCGATATGAAAACTTTAGAAAAAGTGTCGATTTACTAACGTAATCCCCTCTTTATAAATCCTCTAAAACCTCTTGAGAGAGCTCCTCCATGTAAAGGCTCCCAACACTAACAGTTTTAAATCCAGTTCTGTGTGGGGGGGTTGGTAGCTCCTCACCTTACAGCTTATTGGTTCTTGTTGCTCATGGTTTTAATGGGATGTTGCTATGGCCCGAAGCGTTGCTTGAGAGACAGCAGCCAATCCCAAATCCCTGCTCCATCCCCAGCATACCAAGATTTAAAAGGCAGATATATCTATATTTCTAATATTGGCTGATATATATCGATATCGGTAATCTTTTACGCCCTAATATCGGCATCGGCCCCCATAATCAACTCACCTAGCTCTACTTTATACACTATTGTCACTGATAGTTTTGACTAAACGTTGTTACACAATCCTCAAGCATGGACGTTTGAATTATGTTAATAAACATTTGTTCCGTGCTTTATATTTTAGGCTACAGGAGCATTGTCAAATGATCGCTGAGGAATGGATGCCTGTTCCTTGCTCATGTTTTCTGACTCTATTTTCAGAAGACCTTCCCATCATTGATTCAGACAGTGATCTGAACGGCTCTCCTGATCAGTTGAAACGGGACAGTGCGGGTCATATATCTGAGTGTGAATCTCCACGGCATGCCGTCGACGGGGGCCTGAAAGCACCTATATCACCAGGGGTAAGTCAATGCCAATCGTATCAAATGAAGTTAAATAGGTTTATACAACTATGATCTCTCAAATCAGACTTTAGATTCAGAACTAGACCTCAAATCTGAGTGCAGATAGGCGATTAAATTAGTTTCGCTTGGTTGATTTTCAACCGATCGTGTCACCGGAGGTTAATTGGCATACACTAACTCAGCCAGCACTAGTAAACAGTAAAAGAGAGTAAAGGTTTCCAATCAACATAATGTAGACCGGTCTGTCTAGAATTAAACTTTGAAAGCCTCACCAGCTCTCAAAAAAGAATCCTAATATTGAAACAGGAAACGAGGAGTTTTAGGTTTCCGATAGGATTCCTTTGCTGCATGACCACGCAATAATATGATTGTACTAGCAATACTATCTTAAAACAAATAAGATGTCTTCTATACAGGAAAATACAACCGCCATATCAATTAATAATTGTATATATTAACTTAATATTATATTGTCAACGTTTTGGAACGTAAGCAAGGCCGAACAAAATCTGTCTCCCTCCCTACTCTCTCTCGTATTAATCCCGTAAATCTGCTAACGCACAGCTGGCCGGCAGTGATACGCATGCTGTACCTCTCCAGTGTAATCCTGCTGGACCTCTTCACATTCCTCAGTTTATGCGGCGGTAACATCCTGTTATGCTTGGAAATATGCTATGCTGTGGCAGGGAGATTCCCTCTGGCTGCCCCCTCAGTTAGTATTTAGGAGTTATTCATTAGTGTGGTGATGGTGATGAATCCGTTGGGATTGAACTAGCAGAAAGGTGTTCTTATGGACACTAGGTGGGGTCATACCCTCTCTTATGCAAACTCTAGTTTGGGCAAAAGGGTTAGCATAATCACAGTACTTGACTAGTGTGTGGCTCACTGGGTGTTGTCGACACGTTTCATGTTGTTTTAAAGAATGAAACAATTCTTTTCAAGGGGTGTTTAATTGTAGTTTGATATTTGAGTGGGATATGTGAAAAGTGAATTGTACCAGATGTTTTGACGATGTCATATCTCATATGGGTGACCGAAGTAATGGCAATGTTTGAATGATGCATATCGTGGTTCTTCTGAGAGCTTTTCAAATTAGTGGCATTATTTATTTGAACATTGTTAAAGGAAAACACATTGAGCCGTCCCTGTCAGAAGGAAGTTTTCAGATTTTCTATAAACACCCAACAGCTCTATGTATTGTACATACATACTGTACATACATACATAAATACATTTGTGCATGCATACATTTGTACATGCATACATATACTATACACTATGAATATGTATAACAGCTCATACTAGAGCTCTTATATTATTTTGATGCAGAAATTGTATTAGCCAACTACTAACTGCTTGTCGAAATCTTATGAATTTGTATACGAATATCGATACTAAAGGTAAATCATGTTTTATATTTGACATTCATTGTTATTAAGTCAAATCCAATGTTTCTATTCTTTTATAGACTAATTTTGACAAATACGCATGTGTTGTCAGATACTTTGACACTTATAAATCAATTTTAATTTGGGTTCATCCCCCTTGTTAAGCCAGGGAAATTCCCCTGGAAATTAGAATTTCCACTAGGTGGAGTATCTAAGTGTCATGATAATGGCTGAGAAATCACATGTGGTCTTGAACAAGCAGTGCAAATGGTCTTCGCTGTGAAACGCTATTTTCAATGTTTTAAAAGTTGATGAGTTTACACAGACACTTGATTTAAACTCAGGTTTGGATGGACGCATTTAAAATAAGGCAGAGCCCGTGTCCAAATCAAATATTTATACAGACCATTATATTTGTGGTCAGCGCGTGTTTACCTTTTGTGGCGACTCTTAACTGCAAACCGTTCTGTATTTAGTCCTTTTAAAATTAGACTCTGAATCAGAGTCTAAATGAGCCTTGCTATACTGGAAGCCACAGGTTGCTCTGATTGCCGTCTATCTCGTCCCATGTACATGGGGTTAATGTTTACCCTGTTGATTTTGAGTAGGCCTCTTGTAGCCCACTCCGTGGTGTCTTGGATAAGTCGGTGTTGGCCACAAGTCACTTGGGAGCAATGTTTGCTGAAGGCAGGGCTGGCATGGCCCAGACTGTAAAGGAGTGTTAATTTGTCTTCTCCATGTACTCGCCCACCTCAGGGCCGAAGTGTAAACCGGTCTTGGCACAGTAAAACTTCGCCAGCCAGTCTTGGAGGTCGGTATGACTTTGTGGTTTTTTTTTTAACCTCAAGAGGATTGTGGTCATCAAATGTTGACATCGCTTTTTTTTTTTTTTTTTTAAACTGGTGCAAAGCGCAACGATCAGTACATCACAGGCAGCACTGTGATGAGCTTGTCTGCATGCGTTTACTCCTAGTTAAGCACAGTGCTGCCAGCATCACGGGGTCGTTGCTGACAGATAGCCTTATGACACAGGCCGCTGTTTGAGTCTCGAGAGGAAGCTTTCGGGTGGATTATTATCTCTCCCGCGGGCCCCGGCCACTTCCTCTTGTCACCGATGTGCTGACGTCAGCACATCAAACGTAAGTCGCTGTCGCCCAACTTATAGGTTTGAGTTGACGAGCCCCGCAAGAGCCCTGGAGAGTTCTCCTTCTGAGGGTGAAACTTGGGTGATGACATTTGGTGATTTGGTGTCAGTACCTACAGGTGCAAGTTCGACGGTGGATGATGTTGACTTTTGTGTGTTTGATCAGATCAAATACTACTACCACACACACCCCGCCCCCCCCCCACCACACACACACATACACATACACACACACACATACATACACATTGGTTTAAAATCCTCCAAGCAGATATTAAGTGATCTGCTTATAACTTTAAACATATTTACACAGGACATG